>NC_072464.1:663779-963779 GCF_027596085.1 Anoplopoma fimbria | reverse complement strand
ACATGACAACATTACTAAACACTGCGTTTTTGTATGTTTGTTTGTGTGCCAGGACTCCAGCAGTGGGCAGATTGAGAAGCAGCATGTTGTTACGTCAGGACAGATTAGTTTGGAAACCTGCAGAGAGCGTGCACACACACGCGCACGCACACGCACACACACACACACACACACACACACACACGCACACACACACAAAAGCAAACTGTTGTTTCTGTACTAAATCTAACCTCACTGTTTTTACAAGAGTGTGTGTGTGTTTGCGTGTTAGTGAGTATGTACTGATAGCAGGTTTAATGAGATCATGGTAACAGTGACAGAAACATGAATATTGCATCAATATGTAATTAAGATCAACATTACATTCATCATTTGTATTTACTCTCTCACAGACAGTCACATGAGAAGATTGATACCACTCTCATGTCTTTATGTTAAATATGAAGTTACATCCAGGAGACAGTTATATAACCCTTTTAGAGCATTTTACTTGAAAAAATGTTTTAATAACAACTTGTTCTGAACTCCTAAATCAGTTTTTCTGTTAAATCTGGGCTCAAAGTAGTTTTGTGCTTGCTCTGAACTTTTGATGTTGGTTACATTCCCACACACACACTAATTGTGTTGTGTAACAGCTGTGTTTCCACTCAAAGAGTTTTTTCTGTCACTGTAGCAGTAATACTTAGAGTACTGCATGCACTGGAGTACTGTGTGTGTGTGTGTGTGTGTGTGTGTGTGTGTGTGTGTGTGTGTGTGTGTGTGTGTGTGTGTGTGTGTGTGTGTGTGTGTGTGTGTGTGTGTGCGCTTACCTAGCTAGATGCTGCCTACCCTACGGAGCGCTAACAGCTAGCCACCTCATTACTCCCATTCTGTCTGCTGTGATTTATGAACCTATGTGTGCGTGTGTGTGTGTGTGTGTGTGTGTGTGTGTGTGTGTGTGTGTGTGTGTGTGCGTGTGTGTGTGTGTGTGTGTGTGTGTGTTGTGTGTGTGTGTGTGTGTATCTGCACCTGCTCCACGTGTTGTCTCGGGAAGTTTTAATTAATTTCCTGTCATGTGACAAAGAGGACGTGATGACAGTAATGAAATGTGATTGGATGATTATCATTGAAAATGCAATTAGTGGCCTCAAGGCAATCTGAGAGAGAGTGAGAGAGAGGGGGGATGGAAATGGAAGGAGGGAGGGGTTAGGAAAGAGTGTATAAAAAGTGTATGAAGGAAAAGTTGAATGTGTGTGTGTGAAAGAAAGTGTGTGTGTAAATAGGACGGCAGTGATGAAGTGTTTCCTCGTAACTTGTGTCTCTAAGGTTATTACACACACACACACACACACACACACACACACACACACACACACACACACACACACACACACACACACACACACACACACACACACACACTCTGAGGACGTGAAGGTCACACTGACACACATACACACACTTACACACTGTGTCACCAGTTGGGGGGCTACAGTTTGCAAGTTTTCATGGAGTTTAACCTCTGAGACAGACAGACAGCCGGACCACGTCCTCACTAATCCACCTGAACCAGAATGTTTCATAAAGTTCTCAGTCCACACTGAAAAAATGGAAAGATCTCTTTTGCTTCATTGTCTTTTGGTTAATCTAGAAAATTGATACCAAATCCAACAGGCTTGCTATTTTTTCCAGTTACATCCACTGACCTGGATGATAGGGTTGACTGAAGGTCTTTGAATTGTTGGGAATTAAATGAGAGCACTGGGGTGATGGTAGTGAGTGTTTAAAGTGGGAAAATAGGTAAAAATCTAGTCATGTTCTATTACTTGTAAAATTCTGATGAAAGCTCAAACGGCTTTGAAAGGTTCATGTCTATTGCTGCAATCAGCAAGTTGGAAAGTCTGTTCTGGTGTAACCTTTGGACCCAAAAGGGATGCACCACCTAAATTAAGAATTCCAATATGTTATTTCCATGGTTTAGGAAGGTTCAATCGATATTTGTGTCCTGAAACCAGAGAAACAACTCTCAAACATCTGATATCAAGTACCAAGTCTGGAGCTGCTCCATAAGCAATGAATGAGAGACCAATTTTGTTTGTTTTATTTTTATACCTAAATGATCTTCATTCTGTTGTATTGTTCAGAGTTCATCTAGTGTCCCCTGTAACATATTTCATATGTTTGAGGTTTAGCAACCTCCTTTTTTTGGGACTTGGGAGGGAGTTGTTCATGTATGCTAATATTTTTGGAGCGTTGTAGAACAAAGGAACAACATGTATAAATTCTGAAAAATTGGCCTAGTTCCCCTTAAATGACAATAAAAGTATTGTGCGATTGACATTATTCACATTTAAAATGAGTGACCACAGAGAACACTTGACTTGACTAATCAATCTGTGGCACTCAGCCCTAAACCGATTTGTGCCTACAGAAAATGTGCATCTTTAAAAAATGCTCAAAAATTGATTACACTGTGTAGTTTTAGGCAAGGATGCCCCATATTAGTCAATAAGTCAACATAGCAGTCAATTTGGTCTTAGTTGACTAAGATTTCTTTAGTTTATTAGTCATTTCTTATGCTCTTTTCATTATGAGTGAATTATTTCCAAGAAACTTATGAGCACATCTCTGGTAAACAGAATAAAAGTGGTGCTTTTGTTCGATTCTTTGTGGAGGAAGTCAGTTTTACAGATCACTTGACAAAATAGTTTGAGTGTTACTCAACTAAGAATTTCTTTGGTCGAGGCCAGCCATAAATGTTACTCAAACAGGAAGAAATAGTACATTTATCATGGGTTATTTTAGGCAGCGGCTCAATGGGGATGCAGGGTCAGTAACAAAAAGATTTGTTTTCAGGGTTAGCAGGCTTAGTGAGACCGCTTCTGTGTGTCAGCAGGAAAATTACAGTAAAGTTAATCTTGTCAAACGCACAAAGTCATAGTGTCCCTGATGTGAAGGTGACACTTTCTATATCTATGTTGGAACACAACTTTACCCTACATCCTCCTCTCCATCTCCATTCAACTTCAGTTTTTAGTCTTTAAAACCTTTTAAGAGTTAAAAGGAATGAATGTGTACTGACTTACCCACCTGTCCACCAAGGTGTGCGTTTCTTTGTGTGTGTCTCATGTTTCTTCTTCCATTAGTTGAGTGGAGCAGCTATTGAATGTTTGATGAGTCATCATGTGGAGAAGGAAGTGATGTCATGGCCGTCCTCTCGTCTTTCGGACTGGGTTAATGTTTTCCGGCAGCAGCTTTGAGTCTTAAACGTCTACTGTTGGAAGTACTCAGGTTCTAAGTGTGACTGTCAAATAATTTTTGAATATAACCAAACACTCACAGCTTTCATGTTAGTCATGGCAGTAATAAAACCTCTGCAATGTATTTTTTTATCTGCTGATGACTAAATACAAAAGAGAACTCGTATATGGATACGGTTGGTTCGCTTGGGATGAATTACTGCTAATGTGTACCAAATCTTTAATGCTGTTTCTGCTTCACACCTAGAGCTTTTCACCGGAGAACCAGTGGGAGCGGGTGAAATTCTTAGATAATACCATGGATATATGGACACATATTCTGCACTATTTGGTCAACAGATCAGTTTTAAATACGGTAGGGTGTAAGTAGTACAAACAGAAACGGCTACAGTGAGCTGTAAAGGACTGCAGTTGACAGGCTCCCACTGTGATTTGTGACTAGCACAAAACATTCTTTTACGCTCGGCTGAGTAAGAATTGGTGTCTAAGACACATTGTCCATCAGCGAGTCGAATAATGCAGCTTGGTCAGTGCTCCTGAGCTTTAAACTATCACACTCTACGTACTCCTCTAGCGTCAGTTTTGGCTGTGTTGATGAAGCCTGTCAATATATGTTTGTTACATGCATGTCTTTTCAAAATAAATGTCCTTGTTCACAGTAAGGTTAGGTTTAGGCAACAAAAAACACTTAGCTAGGAAAAGAGCATGGTTGATGTAACAACTCACATGGGACACGGAAAGTGGTCTCCTGGATTAAAGTCCTGTGTTGTTTGAGCCATCCACCTCCCCTCCCATTGACCCCTTTTGCTCATATATCCACTGCGCAGAGGATTATGGGTCAGAATAGCCAGAAAGGTATGCTGGCTTATTTGTCGCAAAAGACAAATTCAGTGGAACATCCTGGTATTTTTGGAATACTGCATTTGACACACTATGTATTGGGACATACTAAATCTGTTTCTGGCATACCACATAGAATGGTAGTACGGGTATTGGAACCCATATCAGATCTGTGTGGAGCAATGAAGATAGTGTAACCTTCCATAAAGTAATTCATGAAACAAACATAAATGTCATATTTCCATCACATTTTATAGATCCTTTGAGGTTTGACTGGTGCTCTTTTGATTAAGTCATCTTGTTGTGCCCTCTTCTCATGTTTTATTGCATCCGACTGGAGAATTAGGTGTTTACCTGATGCGCCCAACTTCTGATATTTGCAGAACAATATTAGCACATTAATTAACTTTTCATTTGGTGGATTTTCTGTATATTTGCTAAAAATATGCGGTACATTTAAATAGAAACTGAGATTAGTGAGCCAAAGGTTTGCAGTGGAAATGTCTTTATTACAGCTGTGTTACTGAAAAGAAGATGATTAAGAACTGTTATGCTGCTCATTCTGTACACATGACATCTATTGCATTCTGTCCATCCTGGGAGAAGGATCCCTCCTCTGTCGTTCTCCCAGAGGTTTCTTCCTTTTTGAGGGAAGGACAGAGGATGTCGCATGTGCACAGATTGTAAAGCCCTCTGAGGCAAATTTGTAATTTGTGATTCTGGGCTATACAAAATAAACTGAATTGAATTGAATTGAATGATAACAGAGTCTTTCCCCAATTAACTTCATGATGTCTTTCTCTAAAGAATTCCAAACGGCATCAGAAACTTGGGGTAACAATGAGAAAACGCAAGCATTCAAAACTGACCGACCAGTATTCTTTCTCTGTAGCCACCACAGCCCGACATGTAGTCACATTTTTGAGGAGCCGCACATCAGGTGTTTTAATTGTGTAAACTTCAGGCAGCTGATGACGCCAGAGCCAGTTCCATTTACTGAGATGAGGTCAACCTTTGATTTTTAGATTATTTTGTCACATACACTGGACCCAAAAGGTCAACAACAGACTTCCATGCTCAAGTGTGTGTCTTATTCTTATGCACGCTGAAGTTCACCTCAGTGTCTCACACACACATAAACATACACACACTGAGTCACAAGGAGGTCGCAGGAGTTCACTGTTGTCCTGAGAGACTCTTCAGCAGGGAGGGGGCAAAATCAGACGACTGTCAGGATATGTTCAGAAGAGTGTGAGTGGTAATCTCTATTATTAGACCACAGATTATACTGATTGAGCTACAACAGACACACATACACACACGCACACACGCGCACACACACACACACACACACACACACACACACACACACACACACACACACACACACACACACACACACACACACACACACACACACGCACACAAGCACACACACCTACACAAACACTTATCTGTGGATTATAATCCAGATCCCACAATCCCCTTCTGGCTGAACCAATCATGTCCCACCAAATCCTGCACAGCCTGCTGGGTAACCTACATGCAGTGGCGTGTATACATGTTTGTGTGTGTATGTGTGTATGTGTGTCTGTGAGCCCGCATTAATCCCTGACAGTCTGTAATAGAGGAACATCTGGTTTATCTCTGTGACTCTGAGGCTTCCTGTTCAGACAGGAAACAGAATTAGTTATAAATGTGCATTTGTTCATTTGTTTTTGTACAATTGCAGGAAGTCGTTAAATATGGTACAGTCAACCACCATAGTTAATTTAACTTAGCTTATAAAACCCTCTTAAAAAACAAAATTAGTTATTTTTCATGCTTTGGTTCTTGCATGGTTTAAATGAACGAGATATATTGTGTTAGTTAGCAACACATTCTCACACCAATATTTCACATAACGTATCCTGGTCAGTGGCATTAAACAGGCGCTGTTATGCTATTTTCCGGGTGCATATTTTTATCTGAAGTTACAGTTACAACATGTTTACATGCGTTAATGCTCATAATCCGCCTTGTTTTTCTCATCCTGGCTGTCCTGCAGCACCTCTTCTCAGCCTCTCTCTGAAATGCTCCGTAGCGCTAGCTCCTCCCTCCAGAAAGTAAAGTCTGCTCTGATTGGTCAGCTAGCCCGCTCTGTTGTGATTGGTCAATGTTTCACATTTCAAAAAACTCTTCCTCCAGAGCTTCAGCTCCGTCTCTCTCTTTTGTTGTTTGAGGGCCAAACTAGCCTGAAGGAGTTTTACATCACTTTTGTAACATTATGACCTCATAAAGTTACGGAAGTGAAGGAGAGAATTCAATCGAGTCGTTTCAGGCAGCTCAGGAGCAGTGTTTTTGAGGGGGAGGGTAACTCGTTTTAGGCGTGGACTTCAGGTTTTTCACTCTACGGACATTTTACATGTACAAAAATAAATATAACACACTAAAGGAGAGGGAAAAAGTGGAAAAGCATAATAGGGCCACTTTAAGCTTCAAACAACCGGTCCAGTGTGGGTTTATGACATCTCAGTGATGTTGTGTCAATGTTTATTACATGCATGCCCTCTTTTCAAAATAAACGTCTGTCTTCACAGGAAGATAGGTTGAGTCAACAACACACTTTAGGGTTCAGAAAAAGAGCAACAACAATGGAGGAATGCTTTTAAAAGAAACTAACCTACAAAGGTGCTACTGCTGCTTTTTCCGCTGTGATTCATGTCGTCATTAATGCTGATAAATGCTAGATTTGTTGATGAGTGTGAACAAGGCGTGTGCCTTTGGTCTGCAGCCAGTGAGGGGTGTCAGCTGACGGGGGTCCCTCAGGTCTGCACCTTTGTTAGCGGTAGCATTTAGCAGTATGAGTTCAGTGCTGGATCTTTTAGCGTCAAAGCTTTTTTCTCCTTGAACAGTATAAGTGTCAGGTCCTGACGGAGCAGAGCGGCTATTTAAAGAAAGAACAGAAGTCACAATGTCCTGAAGTCAAGGTTGGAAATGACTGTGTGAGTGTGTGTGTGTGTGTGTGTGTGTGTGTGTGTTGTGAAATGACTGTGTGTGTGTGTGTGTGTGTGTGTGTGTGTGTGTGTGTGTGTGCGTGTGTGTGTGTGTGAGATCCATGCTGCGGTATGTTGAATGGCGTTAACCTTACAACAAGATGTCAGTTGTATAAACAGTAACTCAACACAACTCTGATACGGCTGTAGGAGAGTGAACAATAAACAGTGAGACTAGATTCAGAGCTAGACCAATTTCTATATTCATATAGAATGATTTAAGTTAATTGCAGATGTAATATTGTGCCTAAGACCTGCTGAGATTCAAAGAGTGCATAATACAACCAAACTGCTGAACTGACAGAGGGGCTGAAGAACCAGCTCACTTTTCAGTCCGCATGTGGGGTGAAAAGTGAGCGGGGAGGGAGAGTAGAGAGACTGGAGTTTACCTTTCATCTGTCTGTCTGTGTGTGTGTGTCAGAGTTTCCCAGTCGACCAACCACAGTGACATCACCAGTTTTGGTGTAACCACACAGCGCCTCCATGAGAACCAGAAAACAGACAGACAGGAAGCTGGACTGTCTGCAAACCTGTCGTTCCACCTGTCTGACTCTGTGGTTTTTTGTTTAGCTAACGTGGCTCCTACATTCTGTCATCTGCGTCTTTTTTTCTCGTGTCTTAGATCCTCCAGCGTCATTTTTTGGAGACCACAAATACTCATGATGAAGGCCCTCTTCACTGTCCTAAAGTGTGCAGAAATAATTCAGTAACAGTTTTTAAGACCAACTTATGTCTGATTAAATGCTGCTCCGATGAAATGTCATGAGATGGGACTGATATAACCACAAAGAGACAATTGAAATTAGTTTATTAATGAAATAACAGAACAGATGTGAGGGAGCAAGAAGAACTGCTTTGAATCCTCTTAATAAAATGTATGTTTTGTTTGTGAAAAGCTGCAGGTACAAAATGTCTGATCCTTTGCAGACCGTTTCCACGACTGTGCAGCTGTTATTGTCAAAATATTTGGACAGGATATGGTGTTGCCTTCTGATAAAAACATGCACATTATACACTTATGGTTCTTTGCCACGTTAAAGGTTCTGGATCTTCCTCGATGATGGAGGACCGGGATTGATTTCGATCTCGTTGTCTGGAGGAGGGAGGAAGCATAATTAGCTGAATGGAAGGCACCTTATGTGTCCTCAGGAGTGTCTTCAGGTTACGGCCTCCTGCAAGTCTTCAGATTCACTGCAGTCCGAACCATAGCGAATGTGTTCCCACCAGACCGGTTGGTTGTTGTTAGTGTCAATGTGAAGCTTGTGTGGTTTTATATATGAAACAGGATACTTGAAAGGGGAGTGAAAGAATTCATAATACAACAGAAAGAGATGCCTTCTGTAGCCCAGAGAGCTAACTAAAAAACACATTCTCCAGTTTGAAAAACACACATGCGGCGAAATGGAGCTGTAAGGGGAAGTCAGGTGAGTCGGTACAGAGCGACAAACTGTGTGTAAGGAGGAGGCTGGTGTGGGTCAGCAAAACATCAGACTTTAGCACAGCTGTTTGATTCCTTTTTCAAACAGCCGGTTTCTCATCGCCATTTTTTATTCTCTCGCCTTTTATAGCCTTGAAAGATTTTGTTTTTGTCACCATGAAGACAAAGCTCTTCTTACATTAACAAAGTAGTATTAGTAGTTCTAGTAGTATATTTTTTATTCATTTTTATGTTTTGAACTTTTTTCCCCCCCCTTTTCTATGCATCTGTCCACAGCTAATCTTGGACACTACTGGAACCATCAGCCTGATATTTTTGTGCTCATTTATTACTCTATGCACTAGGACCTCTCAGGATTTTTTGAATACCTATGTATTTATTGACTGTTTACACCATCATTGACTGCTGACTCTTCACTCCTCTTAACTGGCCGTGAGAGGTTGCATGTGCTCAACAACTGCTTCATTAATAACTAAAAACAAACCTTCTCCTTGTCCGTTGCAGGCCACATTCTGGCGTTCCTCGTGGCTAAAAACCTGACACCCGTTGCAAAGTTTGGTCTCATTTTGAACCGGATGATCGGCAGATTACTTCCATGCCTGATATATTATGATCCACAAAGGTTTGGGCACAATATGAGATGAATAAATCTACAATTTTGTTGTTTTCCCCATACAGACCAAAGAGAGCATACATCACAAATTAGAAGAATTAGAGAAGAATTAGAAGAATCAACAGACAAACAATATATCAATATATTCAAAGTTTTTCTGCAGTATAACCAAAAAAAACGTAGGTAGTTTGTGAGAAAAATGTGAGCTGTTGTGTGAGAGTGGGCTAGGAAAAATAACTAAATTCAACCTTTCAGCTAGCTTCATAGATCCAGTGTTAAGTTTGTGCTTTCAGGTCAGAGCTGCTCCACTTTATTGTTAGAAATGAAACGGTTTGCGGAGGCTTGTGGAGCCTGTTGGAGGTCATAAACAGCCTGAGAGAAAACTCTGCCTGAGTGGACATCTTGAAAAAACCCATATAGATATTCATGCATTTGTAGGTTCGATTTCATTTTACCTGGATTTTAATGGGTGGATCTTAGAGGGATTACTGTTTGAGAAAAATGGAAAGGATTTGTGAGGTTTTTTATTTTCCTGAACAAGCTGTTTGCTGTAGTTTCTTCTGACTGTAAGATCTCAGGTTCCTGCAGGGACGAACATGCAAACATCAAAATGTACGTAGCAGTTTGTTTCAGTATCTCTGCTGCCGCTGGCCACTGCTCTGTTGACTGTGTGCTTGTGTGTGTGTGTGTGTGTGTGTGTGTGTGTGTGTGTGTGTGTGTGTGTGTGTGTGTGTGTGTGTGTGTGTGTGTGTGTGTGTGTGTGTGTGTGTGTTTGACCACTGTCATTACCAGCTACTGGCCTCAGGGTGAGAGACAGCCACTCTAAGATCTCTCTCTGTCTTTTCACATCTCCATTAGTTTCTTTGTCCTGTCGTTGGCGTACCCTCAGGTTACTCTGTGTGTGTATGCTGTACGCTCTCTTTCAGGGAACAGGGACATACATTATTGTCCTCCTCTCTTTATCTTTTACATTCAGGATTCTGAGCTTTCGACCAATCAGACAAGCCTTCGTTGGTTCACTTGCTGACATTAAAAACAAGAAAAGACATAGTAGCTGATGGTGTAAAACCTTGTATTTCCATGTCTAGTGATTTCCAACTTTGTCAGATAAGAAAAAAAAAACTGAACAATGACAATGACAATAACAGTGCAGTTTAGTTCCTGTAAAGCTGACACACATTTTGGACAAAAAAAGGTTTTTATCCAACAACAGTAAATAGTATAAATGGTGAGTGGAGCGGCCAGTGGTTAAATTGTGTCTGATTGTAAAATAGATATGCCTTTGAGGTTAAACAAATAAAAAAAATCACTTACCAAAAGTAAAAAATGTGATTACACTTTTGTTTTGCCTAATGCATATGCAGCAGCCTTTCAACACATTATATAACATAAATATGCTTGTTTTCCCTTTCTAGCAAAGAGTAGATGTAGGATTCCATTCTCATATCTGTCAGTTTAATATGAAGGTCCAGGGGACGGTTAGCTCTCCTTAGCATACCACTGGAAACTGGGAAACAGCTAGACATGAAATTGTCTGTACACTGTTAAAGGCAGATTGTCTTCTGAGTTGAAGAGGAGCCATATGCATGAAAGACTGTGTCATCCGCATAAAAATGTATCACATACATTTGTGTTTGAGTGATAATATTTTTTATGTAGAGTGTAAATAGTAAAGGAACCAGCACAGAACCCTGTGGTACTCCCTTATTTACCTCAAGAGAGGTTGTTTTGAGAAAACCCATACAGATCACATGTGTTCTATCTGACAAATAAACATGACACCAGTTCATTCAGAAAGATCAATAAACAGCAGCACAATGCTGGTTATTGTCCAGTGAATCTATGATAGTGTTTTATTTCACTACGTATTGATATTACAGACTTGGAGATGAATCTGAAACTCTGAGTCTCTTTGAAGTCTGAAAAAAAGAAGAAGAGAAAATTCAGGTTGTTGTGAAGCACTGACGCTGAAGAAAATATTTCTGCTTCTCCTCATATTGTTGCTTGACTGCTGTGTGTGTAGATGTGTGTGTGTGTGTGTGTGTGTGTGTGTGTGTGTGTGTGTGTGTGTGTGTGTGTGTGTGTGTGTGTGTGTGTGTGTGTGTGTGTGTGTTTGTGTGTGTGTGTCTGCCTGGGATTATAACCCACAGCTGGCCTCTCTGATTACTGACTGCCTGGTCAGCCTGGATTAGACTCACACACATATTACAAGATAAAAGGTAAACACGCATATTTCATTTCATTTTAATGCTGAATGTTCAGTTCACTCACTTGCTTTTTCTTTTTCTGCATCTTACTCTTGTGTGTGTGACTGGGTGTGTGCGTGTGTATATATTTACCTGTGTGTGTGTGTGTGTGTGTGTGTGTGTGTGTGTGTGTGTGTGTGTGTGTGTGTGTGTGTGTGTGTGTGTGTGTGTGTCTGTGTAGTGTGTAATTCCCAGCTCAATAGAGCAGATATATTTAATCCTTCCCTTGCTAAAGCTGATGTCAGCATCAGCTGGCTCTGTGCATGTGTGTGTGTGTGTGTGTGTGTGTGTGTGTGTGTGTGTGTGTGTGTGTGTGTGTGTGTGTGTGTGTGTGTGTGTACGTGTGCGTGAGTGCATTTTGTAGCTAATTCATCACAGTGGCAGATTAACCAGCTGCCTGCAGAACATAAAGTCGACTACTAACAACCAGCTGAGAGAGAGAGAGAGAGAGAGAGAGAGAGGGGAAAAAGAGTGAGAGGAAGTGTGAAAGCAGTGAAGTCTATAGTTTGCTATAGATCTGTCTTATGACCATCAGTTACAAATATTTCACCTTCCTACCTGACATTACATTAGAAGTTGTCACTCAATAAGAATGACACAATGGACTATACAGTTAATGGGAGGGATTTCTGTAACAAGGCAAATATCAAAAAATCTGGAAAAACCACATACAGAAAAATAATTTTGAAAGCTCTGATATTTCCAGATCGGTGCTTAATTTAGTGGAAGTGCTTGAAAACCAAAGAAACATGGATGCTTCATTTTAACCAATTACTGCCATCTTGCCAACGGATTTTGCCGCATTGTTTCTGAGAAATCATGTTTTATCCCTCAGATTGGCATGTTGGACAGCTCTAAATACCACAATACCCATGAGCCTTAGCCACGGTCTCTATGAAGAAGAAGCCAGTCAGAGTTGTGGATCAGAGTAGTAGCGAATTCAAAACATGGCACGTTAGTTACTGAATTCATCCAATGTCGACACAGAATCCCAAAGTAAATTCATTAAATCTGCAGCTTTAAAATCTGTTTTCTCTACACTGTAAATTTGGCTTCCACATGCCGTTGCCAGCGCATGTAGAATCATTTTAAGCTCTTTTATTGGATATATTTCTTGCCAAAATGCACCATGGGAATTGAAGATAACTTTTCGCTTTATGTTTTTATGTACACAAGCTTGTACCTTTCAGTTTTTTATCAAAAAGGACCAGATATTTTTCAAGGCAGTTGTTTATACCGATGATTCACCCACACAAGTTTAATTGCTATTGGATTCATGTAACGTTGTCTATAGGAAAAATGAATGGGACGTGAAATAAAATCTCTCACTTCACAACTCTGTGAAGATGACTTGTAGCGTTCTGGCATATTCAGAACACTTTGTCACTATAATCAGAGAGGAAGCATACATAGCTATAGCTGCTGTACGGTGTCCCAGTATATCCCACAGCCAGACCAGTGGTCATTGAGTAACAGCAGTGGCTGCCTGAAGGGCTAAATGTAAAGTCAGTTCAAGTCAATTTTATTTTTATAAAAAACATATTTGCCCAAGAGGGTTTTAATGCTAGCCAGTGAGCATGGCTGGTCCAGCTGGTGTGTGGATGTTGATACTAGAATCGTTGATTTCCTCTTCAGTGTAGACTTAATGGGCGCCAGCAGCTGCCATACAGCTCTATAAACTAAACATTAAGGTAAGGTAACAATGTCTTCTCTACCATTGCAGCCTTAATGAGTTGATCCAACTCTGATCCAAATCCTTAAGAGTATTTAAATCCAGTGGTAATGTATGTAGGTCATGGCAATATAGATAACTATGAATAAAAACGAATGCATGTGTCCTGTCAGAGGTCATGTGACTTGGCAGTGCTTATAGGAGAACAGATGGACACAGTCATGGACTGACCTACCCACACACACACACACACACACACGCACTGTAAACTGGACACACACACGCATATGTCATCCTTCCTCTCTCCTCTCCTCTTACTCATTACTTCATCACTCTCCCTGTGAGCGTTTGATGCTTCTCACTCTGCATCCGGTGTCATTCAGGCCTCACTCCAGTCTGTCCGTCTGTCTGTCCACCTGTCTGTCCCGCAGTGAGTGAGTCTCAGGGTCATTACTTTTTGTGTATCAGCTCTGTATTCATTGCTGCGGTGTTCGTTCACCGTTGTTTTACATTAGGAGAGGTTTTGGTGGTATGTTGCTCAATATTACTTCCTTAATGTCTTGGAGAAAAATTTCAAAAGGAAATTTCCTTTTTGTGTTTTAAACTTTGTCATAACATGGATTTTTGAATGAGCTGTTTTTAGCTGCTGATTATGGTAGACCGTCTTTCTTCATGTCTGGTCACAAAAATGTATTTCATCCGCATAACTGTAGCTGGCAAGGTAACCTTAACACACCAGGCATCCGGCATCATGCTGGCAATAGTCAGTCACAGTTAGGTCTCTGAGCTTCTTTCCAATTTTTTTCCTGTACTTGGCACTTTACTCCCCCGCTCTCATTTTGTTTTCTGGATTGGACTTCATTTTATTTTATGTCAGTTCTTCTTATTTATCATTATAGTGTTATTAAAGAAGGAGAAAAGGCTCTCAGAGCTAACAAGCTTGCAAATTGTGAGTTACCTCGTTGTTAGCTAACAGGATAATAAGTTCACACAGTTTATTTAAAAGACATCTCATAATGTTCTGAAATCCATGACTCTTTTGTAGAGCAGTTTATACTCCCACATAGGAAATCAAATAAAAGTGGATGGTGTGCCAGAAAGTGATGATAGCTTCCTCCATTTTGAAGTCTCTTTTTTCCATTCCCTCAAATGTCCGCACTGTCAAGACAGCATGCTATCAGTCAATGGACCAAATTTCTGTGTCACAGCTTTACGCAAAAATTTTGCTGACTGACTTTGTCATAAAAAAAATAAAAATAATCGCAGCAACTCAACTTCATTTCAAAATAATTGTTGTTACTCCAAAGTTTTGCTATTTAATGCTGACGTGAAGGGATCGTCTGTTCTCTTATATGTTAATGCAACATTTGGCATTAACACATTACACATTCATTTAGCTCCTTATATTTAGCATAAGTACAATATAAATATGTAATAAATAGTTTTAAAGCATTTATTTATGTATTTGTCAGTAACCATAACTCGCCCCGGGGGCATCCATAGGTAGAGGCTGGTGTATAAACTGTGATGAATGAAATAAAGTAAAACACAACAATTGTAATAACATAAAATATGTCCTCAGGTGATAAGTTTTAATTGTGGACAAACACTGTATATTATTAACATTTGATGTGTCCTTAAAACCACATTGTATAAACCATTTAAACAAATCTTTAGTCACTTTTTACTTCTAAACAGGGAGCTTTAAAGTAAAGTGATACTCACTATGGCTCACTTCATTTTAATTGAAAGTACTTAATTATGTGTGGGCATCTCGGGTGCTGTTATTCTATAATGTATACCAGCTCTAAATGAATATTAAAGAACATCAATGTTCATCATTCATGTCACTTTTGTATATTTCCTCTTCTTCCTCAGGGATGAAGACTCCTCTCAGCCCCTCTCAGTTCCTAGAGCGGGGACAGATATTTGCCTTTGGAGGGATGTGTCAAGAGCTAATGGACCCCCCAACACCTACAACCATCAGTCTCTCTGTCCAGCAGACTCCATCCGCAGGTGATTGACATGTTCCAGCAACAATGCTCAGCATTATCTGCTGTTTCCAAACCAAACTTTTCTGCTACAGTTTTACTCATGTTGTAGTTTTCTCCTGCAGTTTAACTCATTCATGTAGTTTTCTCCTACAGTCCGACTATCACTATTGTTTTCTCCTACAGTCGGTTTCCCCCTTGTAGTTTTTTACTACAGTCTGACTCATTGTCGTAGTTTTCTGCTACAGTCTGACTCATTGTTGTAGTTTTCTCCTACTGTCTGTCTTCTCCTTGTAGTTTTCTCCTACAGTTTGATTTAAATGTGTGTTTCTTTCCTACTGTCTTACTCATTTTAATAGTTTTAGCTCACAGTCTGACTGATCTCTATTGTTTTTTCCTACAGTCTGATTCACCCTTGTAGTTTTCTCCTACCGTCACACATCTTTGTTTTTTTCTACCACAGTCTGACTCATCCTTGTAGTTTTTACTACAGTCTGAGCAATCTTTTGTTTTCTCTCACAGTCTTAGTTGTCCTTGTTTTCCTACTGTCTGATTTATCCTTGTGGTTTACTTCTAAAGTTCAAATCAACTGTGTGTTTTTTCTCCTACAGTTCGATTCACCCTTGTATAGTTCTTCCTACAGTCCAAGCTATCCTGATTGTTTTCTCTCACAGTCTCACTCATCCTTGTAGTTCTCCAACAGTCTGACTCATCGTTGTAGTTTTTTCTTACAGTCTGACATCCTTGTTGTTTTCTCCTACAGTCTGACTCTTCATGTTGTTTTCTCCCAGGTCAGGGCGGTGCCTACTCACTGTGTGAGGTGTGTAACCTGCAGCTGCCTTCTGCTGCTCAGGCCCAGCTGCACTACAATGGCAGGTCTCACCTCCGGAGAGTGAGACAGCTTCAGGCTAGAGAGACAGGACAACAGGCAGCAGGTACACTACAACCACAACGCTCATGTGATGTAGTAGTAGAAGTATATGCATGAGTAGTATTAAACAATCAGCATTTGAGGCAATAATAAACATTATTAAATTAACTGCTGACTGCGGCTGTCAGATTTGAGAACTTAACTCGACCCAAGACCTGAAGTAGTATTTTTTAGTTTATTTCAACCATTGCTCATCATTAGCTTGCTTGGCTAAAACAGGAGCTACACTACACCTCACTCCCTCTTCCCACTGGGCAATGCCTATCTTCTTACAACATAGGAGACACAAAGATACAGCTGATTTGCAAGGTGGGATAAACGAGTAATAAATTCAATTTTGCAAATAACCAAACCATTTCGAAACCGACCTGAACCTGACAATCTCACATGGTGCTAAGCAGCGGTAGTAGTTTTGATAGATGCAGTTTAGTAGCTGTAGTAGTAGCACAATAGCTGTAGCTGCGGTAGTAGTAGCAAGTTGGGTGCAGAAGTAGTAGCAGAATCACCAGTAGGAGTAGTAATAGCAATAGTAGTAGTAGCAGTAGCTGCAACAGTGGTATAAGCAGGAGCAGTACTATCAGTAGCAGCAGCAGTGGCAGCATCAGCAGTAGTATTTACAGTAGTAGCAGCAGTAGTTTAATATTGTCCGCTCCTTGTATGATATAATGTTTCTTGATGTCTTTGATTCCAGCAGGGGCTCAGTCTAGGTCTCTTCCCCAGGCCACAGGGCTCAGCTCCCAGCCTACAGGACTAACTCCAACCCCAGGCCTCAGTCCAGGCCTCAGCGCTCCATCCAGCACAACTGCAGGTAGGACCAGTGCTACTACTGCCTCTACTACTACTACTACTACCACTACTGGTGTACTGCCCTGACAATGACTGATTCATCAAATATGTTGTGTTGCCCCCCTGTCTTCTGTTAAAAGTTGCACTTGAACACACCACAAAGACTACAGCTGACATGCATTAAATTGTGTACCTGCATGAGAGCAAACGAGTAGTCTGAGTTGTCTGTCTGCTGAGTGAGAGTGAATTTGGCTCATTCATCATCGACAGCTGCTGCCATCTGAGAGAGGTCAGAGAGCGGCGCTGGTGTGTGTGTTGGTTCTCAGATTGACCCCTGGTAGAATTAACTGACCCTGCATTAACTCAGATCATCACTGCAGTTGTATCTCTGTAAGGGTACTGCTAGCTCCATCCAAACACCTGTTAGTCATGTTGGTAAACTGTGGCTAAAGTTCAAAATATCCATGGTAGCTAAAAAGGACTGTTTATCTCAAAGTTGATGCGTAAATCTATATCTATTGTGTTTGGAGGATGAAGTGATACTCAGAGATGTTTAAAAATGACCTTAAAAGTCAAGTGCTTCTAGCGCCCTCTGCTGCTGAAATTTCAGTTGAAGTTTTTTACATTGCTTGACTCTCTTCGGTTTTGTGATCAGCTGTAAGTGGAACAGTTCAGAGCGTCTCCAGCAGTTCAGACACAGTATTTAAAGTCAGGCTGGTCAACAGAGTGGGCATGTGCTATGAGATGCAAAGCAGTAAAAGTGGAGCAGACAGCAGCGGGTCATTAAACTGGGACATAGCACTGCTCTGCAACCACACTGACATTTCTCAAAGACATCAGATTCTTATCATTACATTATCTTTGGTGCTAATGTGTTTATTTCCACAACAATCTGCCATGATGACACCTTTATGGGAATCACCTTAAAATACAGTGTTCCAGTGTGTTGTCCTTGTTTTTGTGATCTTTTCTGTCCTTTTAGACCTGAGTGGAACTGACTTCCAGGTTGGATTAGAAACAGACTACATCTCTTATTATAGTAAAAAAAGATAGATAAGTTCCAAAATCCTCAAAAAACAAACACACACACACACACACACACACACACACACACACACACACACACACACACACACACACACACACACACACACACACTAATTACAGTACATGGGTAGGATGATGTCAGGAGAGACAGGAAACCGATACACAATCTCACACACACACATATACAGGTGTGTGTGCAGCAGCTGTAATTACATACTATGTGTCCATATCAGTGTACAGGCTTCAATAACACTGATTAAAGATTAAATCTCTCTCTACTGGACACACATGCACACACACACACACACACGCACACACACACACACACACACACACACACACACACACACACACACACACACACACACACACACACACACACACACCACTCAGCTTGAATGGTTATATATTTCTCTCGTTCTCTCTCGCTCTCTCTCCCCCACTCTTTCTCCCCCTCTCTCTGTCCATTACGTGATGCTCGCTCGACCATGAAAAGCTCTTTGGCCTGAACTCAGCTCCTCCAGGCCAGGCTGTGTATGTGTGTGAGACAGTGACCTGGCTGGCTTAGCAGCCTATCAGCAGTTAGGTCAGATGACATCACAGCCAATACAAACATGGTTACAGTCGTTCTTACAAAACTGCTGGAATCTGTTTTTCAATATAGTCTTTATAATTGTGTGAAGTCAAGTTCTGTTTCCAATTTCCTTTTTTTTCTCTTCTTTTTCTTACATGAACAATAGTACTTGCACAAACTGGTAGTATTTATATCAATATTACCAGATATGGAAGAGTACTCAGATACTTTACTTAATAATGTATCAGTACAACAGTGTAGAAATACTCCAGCAAACATAGAAATGTACTTACAGTATCCAAACTAAAAGGACTCATTGGGTACGATTGTCCCGTCAATGTTATTTTGTTATATATTATATTACTGACTTATTGCATATACTTTCATGTGTTAGCGGCACTTTCATGCTCTAACCGATAAAGGTGGAGCTAATTTTAACTACTTTATAAACTGTTCCTTAGTTAAATTTACAACAATGCATCATCATTTATGAATTGATTGTGTATAAAATCTTAAAGTAGTCACTACAGCCGTCTGATAAATGTAGTAAATTAACTAGTAATGGAAAATGTAGTAGTAAAAAGTATAATATTTTCCTCTGATATGTAGTGGAGTTCTTCTACACTATGTGTGTAGGTGCAAATCTACAGTATGCCGCAATTCAAAAAAACACTTTCAATAAAGTTTACACACAAGGCGTGCCATTGGAAGTTTAAAAAAATCAACATGTACATAACAGCTGTAAAAAAGGAGTATCAAAAAATGATGTACCAACAAGACTACTAGCAACAGAATGTTCATCTGAAACCAACTGCTGGTGGCAGAATAGGAATAGATGTACAAAGTGAAGTACAAATAAGTGCTTAAGTAAACATATCTAGTTAATATCCACCACTGCTACAGGCCACTTACATAATGTACAAAAGTGAAAACACACATTTGCAACTACATAATTCATGTTTTTTAAATTACTTAATTAAAAAAAACAAGCACTTGAATGAAAATCATGTTTTTCCCAGACTAAGGAGCTGAGAGAACCATTACTACTCATACTAAATAGTGGGGATCTGCTTTATATAGTGCTTCACCGATCACACTCATAGTGTTTTCTCCTCAGTGGCAGCTAGTGACCACTAGGCGACAGCATATGCACTCTTACTCAAACATTCAGACACACACTCAAACACACATCCAGTCACTAATGAAAGAAGTGAATTCCCATGATCCGCATCAGTACAAATAAAAAGATCAAGTCACATGAGACTAATACCATTAACAAAATAAAAGCTCCTCTCTTCTCTTAGTTTTCTGTATTTGGTGAGCAGAGTTGCTGCTGGGTACTGAAGACAACAACTCAAATGTGCTTTGCCTGTCTTTGCTTTTCATCTGGAAGTGTGTGTGTGTGTGTGTGTGTGTGTGTGTGTGTGTGTGTGTGTGTGTGTGTGTGTGTGTGTGTGTGTGTTTGTTTGTGCATGCTAGCTCTAATTAGCTTTCCTGGGCTAGTAGAGGTCAGCATGCTGTCCGGCTGATGATCTCATACATAATGAGAAATATTCCATCCATCCATTTCCTTCCGCTTATCCGGGGCCGGGTCGCGGGGGCAGCAAGCTAAGGAGGGTCCTCCAGACGTCCTTCTCCCCAGCAACACTTTCCAGCTCCTCCTGGGGAACCCCGAGGCGTTCCCAGGCCAGACGAGATATATAATCTCTCCAGCGTGTTCTGGGTCTACCCCGGGGCCTCTTACCAGTTGGACGTGCCTGGAAAACCTCTAAATCAGCAGGAGGCATCCTGATCAGATGCCCGAACCACCTCAGCTGGCCCCTTTCGACACGAAGGAGCAGCGGCTCTACTCCGAGCTCCCTCCGGATGTCTGAGCTCCTCACCCTATCTCTAAGGCTGAGCCCAGCCACCCTACGAAGGAAGCTCATTTCGGCCGCTTGTATTCGCGATCTCATTCTTTCGGTCACTACCCAAAGCTCATGACCATAGGTGAGGGTTGGAACGTAGATGGACTGGTAAATCGAGAGCTTTGCCTTACGGCTCAGCTCCTTCTTCACCAAAACGGTCCGGTACAACGCCCGCATCACTGCTGACGCTGCACCGAACCGCCTGTCCATCTCCCGCTCCATTTTACCCTCACTCGTGAATAAGATCCCGAGATACTTGAACTCCCTCGCTTGGGGCAGTGACTCACTCCCAACCCAGAGGGTGCAATCCACTGTTTTGAGAAATAGACGTTATTAATAGAAACATATTGTTGTGTGTGTGTTTGTGTGTGCGAGAGATGGAGAGACTGAGCAGGTGTTGATGTGTGGTTTTGCGTTGATGTATTCAGCTGTTTATGAATAGACACTGCTGACAGATCCACACACTCATAGTGCTGTGCACTGCTGACAATAGGCTCAGGAGGGGGAAGAAGGGAGGTGGGGGCTGCATGGAGGTTTATGACCAGATTTGAACCTGTGATGTTGGGCCCACATGACCCACATGACCCATGTGGGCGCAACATCACAGGTTCAAATCTGCTCATTTATCTGTGACCACCAGCTCACAACTTGTAATACAAAATGTGTCAATGAGAGCTAGCAGAACTAGCAGAGAACTGGTAGGACAGGTCAAAGTCTAGTGAAGACATTAGAGGGATTAATCAAGGTTTTGTCAAAAACTGATACCAATGGATCTAGTTAATGGATTAGTACTGGAGACTAGGACTAGTCAAGGTTAAATAGACAACTGGTAGAATTATTCAAAGTGTAGAAGATAACTGATAGGACTCAATCTAGTAAAGGCATTGGAAGGACTAAACAATACTAGAGGACTGATTTGATTGATAGAAGACTAGAAGACAACTACTTGGACTGGTAAATGGATTGGTAGTATGAGGCCAAGGTCTACTAGAAAACTGGTAAGACTAGTGAAACTAGTAGACGACTGATAGAACAAGTCAAGGTCTTGTAAAGGCATTGATAAAACTATTCAAGGGCAAGTAGGCACTGGCAATACCAGTGGTACCAGTAAAACCGGTTGGAGTACTGATGGAGGATGACTGTTGTTTGCTCTTCCAGTCCTGTTTATTTGTCGTTTCATTTTTCTTGCTTTTTAATCGTACATTTGGCAGTTAACTTCTGCTTCTGCTTCTATTTTTTCCTCTTTTAATTTAGTTGGTCATTCTCCCTTTAGTTCTCTATTGATTCTTTAATTACGTTATTTGTTAGTTTTTTCATTCTTTTCTGTTTTCATTCTGTATTTTGTTCTTGTCAATGAATAACTAAATAACTCGTATCCTCCTCTCCTCTCCTCCTCTCACAATGCCTTGACCTGGCTGAGAGCGTGCGACCGAGCGAGCAGCGCAGAGAGAGAGAGAGAGAGAGAGAGAGAGAGACAGTGAAAGAGGGATTTCCACTGAGACAGAATGGCTGTCATCCCCGCTCACCCTGAATATCATCACCTCCGTGATTCAAATGCACTGTACACTCTGTCTCTTCCTTGCAGCGTGTCGGTCGCGCTCCTCGAGCCACACAAGTGTCCCTCTGCGTTCACACAGAAAGACAGACAGACAGACAGACTTACAGACAGACAGTCAGGTGGCGATTCACTGCTGTTCGTTTGGGTTTTCAGTTCTTTGCTTTTGTTATCGGGGGAGCAGATGATAGAGAGTAGAGGGAGAAGGAGGAGGAGGAGGAGGAGGTGATACAGCTGTCTCCCTGTCGATGATGTGGAGTAGTTTCCTGAGTCGAGGTAGGAAATCATTCTTCTTTCTATTTGTGTCAGGGCTCCACATTTAGTCATTTGGATTTAAATGTTTGTGTCTTTTTGTTTTTACCCTGTAATGTGTGAGGTTTGTTCTCTGGGGGTTGGTGAGGATTACATGACCCGTAGGTCTTGACCTGGACTCGAAACTTCAACTGAGGTTGCAGTCTCTCTGCTCAAGAAGTTAAAACGGTCATCTTCTGACAGACATAATCTTTATAATCTGTTCATCAAAACTGGATTTTAATTGTTTTGATGATGATTATTTCCTCATCACATTTTCTTGGCGCAATTTTGTACTTTGCTGTAGTGCTCTGAGAGTTAATATGATCAACCAATCAGTGCATTACTATTGATCTGCTTATGCTTGGAGCTCAAATATTCCTAAACAGGGTTTTCTCATGGTTGTGGTGTAAAAGCCGGGCTATTGATGAAGAGGAGATGAGATGAAGGATGATGGAAGCTGCAAAACTACAAAGGAGGATGTTACTAGACTAGATATTTGTAATAGATATGATAATAGGATAGAATATCATTGTAATCAAAGAACTTTCGGATAACATAAACATTGCTGCCTTTTTTCATGCTCTCATTGACAATGCTAAGATGTTGATGCTAAGCAGGTATATTAACCAATGTTTACTAATGTTTTAGCATGTTAGCATGCATACATTTACTAATCAGCAGTAAACACAAAATAGGTTTTATCTTTGCAGGCATTTGGTCATAAACCAAATATTTGAACAGCTGGTGACATGAGATGAAAAAGTTAAAGGATCACCAAATTTATTAAAATACATCTTTAGGGGAACACAAGGGGAACACAATAAAAATCAAAGCAAGAAAGAAAAATAAATGACGCTGTAAAGGAATAGATCATAATATTATTGCCTGAGTTTAAATACATTTCAGAAGTGCCGTCACGGATCAAATAAATCAATGTTGACCTCCCATTTCACACGGGGAGTTGAACAGTGGTCTCCTTGGCGACTGATCTGTGTTTATCAGACCAATCCACCAATGTGTGGGCCTTTGCTGTCTTTATACGATCCTTATTGATGATTAATTGGATAACATCTGAAATATTTTCATGGGATATCTACAATTAACAACTCATTACTTTGCTATATATATATAGGGATAGCCACTAATTCTGGATGAGACCAGCCTGACCAATTTTGAATGGCAATCCAGCCAATAGTTGTAGAGATATTTCACAAAACAACACAAATGTGAACTTTGGTGGTGCTATGAAAAGTCAGAAGATCAACACATTCAGAAGGATTCATCCTTTGAGGACCACAAATGTCTCTGTCGCAACCACCATCCGAGAGTTGTTGACATATTTGAGGGGTCTGGACCAAAGCGTTGGACTGACCAACAGACCAACGATTGGTATCCAAAATCTGTTTCCATCAGCTATTGTTTTCTCTTTGTCGGTATTCCAACTTTTCCACCTCAATAGAGTGCAGATGGAGATGAAGCTGCTGTGGATAGTCTCTACTGCTACAAACCCTACAACACACTCTGCAGCTTCTCTTGCTTTATTTGCTCACTCTTCAATGATGATGATGATCTTCTTATGCACACTCTATTATAGAAATCTGATGTTTTCCAGGAATGTCATTAGCTGAATGACTTTATGGATCTTGTTTACACTTTTGAAAGATTCTTGGAAGAAACTTTATTTGATTAGAGGAAAAATGAGTAAAGATAAGATTGGTTCGCTAAAACTGTGACTACTTCCTGTCTGACTGACTGTCTGTCTGACATTCCTCTCATTATAGTTAGCGTGACTGCTGTGATTACCCACACACTGCTGCTCATAATCACAACACAGTGTGCCTCTGTGTGTCTCTATTAAACATGCAAACACGCACACACACACACACACACACACACACACACACACACACACACACACACACACACACACACACACACACACACACACACACACACACACACACACACACACACACACCGGAGCTTAATCATCCCTCACTGTTTCTTTTAAATGTTTTCTGTTTTTCTCTGAAATCAACTAAAATTAAAGCTTCCTATGACAATGAGGGACACCTGATGTCCAATGTTTCCATGGTAACAATCAGGGACACCTGAGCTACATTCTGGCAATCGTGGCAGAATTTTCTCAATAAATGTCCCGGTTGCTTTTTTGACTTTCTGCCCAAGGACATTTTCTACTGGATTGAATAGAACTGAGCGATTCAATGAGGATCAGCCATGTTTTTCAATCTGCAAAAAGTGTTAATTTACCCAAAATTTATAATAATTTTTTTTCCCATCTCGACTTGGGACTTAGTTTGTTATTGGAGTACAAAATCGATCTAGAGCGAGAGATATTCTATAATCCACAGGTCAAATTTCTAATTTTATCTGCATTTTTATCTCCACTATTGTTAAGGCTAAATCACAATAGCTAAATGATCAGTATTTTGTTTGTTCTGTCCAACACTTTAATATACAATGTTAGTGAGGTTCTAATCAGATGATTCCGCGGTTTTCATTCTTACTGAGTTTCAGACTGGAGCTGTCCTGTCTGCTTTCATGTTCCTGACTGGTCTGATGCATGCGTTAGTGCATGTCTTTGTGTGTGTGTGTGTTATTTCAGATGAAGAAGGATCTGTACGTGACCTACTTAAACACACACACATGCAGGCTTGTTATGCTAATGTGTGTGATTCTCTGCATAATAATAATGCAGTGTGATGCCTAATGCTGCCGTCAGCAGAAGAGCACTTTTAGTCAATGTCGCTCTACCTCTCCGCGGATGAGGAATGTTTAAGATGCAGATGAAGGTAGTGGGACAGGTTCTCCTCCCAGTAGGATCACTGGTGTATTAATACCAAGTGTTCTTCCAGGCTTCATCTCCAGCTGCAGTGATTTCAGCTGCAGTGGGAAGCCAGTGAGGGATCCTGTCCCTAAACTGTTAGCACTACAGCACTCTGTAAGGACAGTGTGCATTACAAACATAGGACAGTAAGATGCCCAAGCGACAATAAAACAATAGAATCAACGCATTGTTGTGATAGTGCACTAATCATTAGAGCTGCAACTCTTGGTCGAATAATCAATATGTGACTTTTTTTTAAAAATTTAAGGAGTAATTTTTTAAAGAAAGGTGTGGAGAGGGGAGGGGGCTTCAGACGGAGTCCGAGAAGGCGTTCTTTTGAAATAGCTGACCCCTTCACTGCACGTCTAAATGTGTTGGCTGGAGTCAGTTACAGTGAACAACTAAAACAGCTGATATCACACTTTGTTATTTATTGTAGTGTGTGTTGTATTGATTGTGAACCAGCTGGTTTTGGGAGTCAAATTCTCCCTCTCTCACACACACACTTGTGCTCTGTGTAACAGGAGAGGGTGGGAACCAACAACAACTGCAACAACACTCACACAAACTCTCTCTTTCAGTGTATGTCTCTCTCTTTTCTCTCTTTTTCCCCCTCTGTTCTTCACACACACTCTCTCTCTCTCTCTCTCTTGCTCACTTTTCCCCAAGGATAGAGTTTCTTCTCTGTGGAAGAAATGGCAGCAGAGGATTAAGAAGAAGTAACACACACACACACCTGACGCTCAGGGTTTGGGGGTTCAGATAGCGATGACACATGCCACTCTTAGTCCAGTCACCTGATACACTTTTTCTCTCTCTCTCTCTCTCTCTCTCTCTCTCTCTCTCTCTCTCTCTCTTTCTCTCTCTCCCTCCCTCTCTCTCTCACACATACACACTTTGGGTTGTGGGTGTGCAAGGGAAGACGAGAACAGATTAACATAAACAGACCGAGGACAGCAGAGTACAGTAGAATACATACAGTCAGAAAGGGTCGGAAAAAGCTAATCTGGATCTAGATAAAGAAATAAAGACGTCTGATACAGGTAGGAACCTTTACTTTAAATAAATGCCATCATCTTGGGCGCCGTCCTCCTCTTCCTCAGCCTCAGCCTTCATCACTTCCTGCTGTCCGTGTCAGAAATGTCTCTCGCTGCTGTCGGTTTCACTTTAACTGCAGCCGTTCACATCACTTCACAGTCTGATTAACAGCACCAGATGTTTCTCTTATCTCTGCTCACTTGGCTGAGGAGATAATGAAGCTGTAATAATGATATACTGACACTTATACCACAGAAAATACCACGTCGTACAACTCGTCTCTAGTTCACCATTCACACTTTTTATTCACCAATCTCGGAAATTAGTTATTTGAAAACAAGAGGTGGACGAGATTCAAGCATTCTGTGTTTGAAAAATTAAGTTGGAAAAAATGCCAGATTTATTGTTTGTATGGATGTTAGATACATTTTTTGTATTTTTGTTTTTATGATCTTCTCAAAGTACTTGGATCAATTTCTTGCAGAAAAAGCAAATAATACTGATATATATATATGTTACAGCGGGTAAAATAAGTATTGAACACGTCACCGTCTTTCTCAGTAAATATATTTCTAAAGGTGCTATTGACATGACATTTTCACCAGATGTCGGTTACAACCCAAGTAATCCATACATACAAAGAAAACCAAACAAATAAGTTCAGAAATTAAGTTTTGTGTAATAAAATGGAATGACACAGGGAAAA
The DNA here is from genome assembly GCF_027596085.1 of Anoplopoma fimbria. Lineage (NCBI taxonomy): Eukaryota > Metazoa > Chordata > Actinopteri > Perciformes > Anoplopomatidae > Anoplopoma > Anoplopoma fimbria. The sequence goes on along the minus strand of NC_072464.1, from coordinate 937,019 downwards.
AGTATTGAACACATGAAGAAAGGGAGGTGCAAAAAGTCATGGAAAGCCAAGACACCAGCTGAAATCTATCAGTAATTAGAAAGCAGTCCTGCCCCTTGTCAGTGCAAATGAATATCAGCTGGTTCAGTCCCAACTGATGGCCTATAAAAAGGTGTCTCATTACCAAGGTGTCACACAAGAAACATCTCATGATGGGTAAAAGCAAAGAGCTCTCTCAAGACCTTCACAACCTTATTGTTGCAGAACATACTGATGGCATTGGTTACAGAAGGATTTCTAAACTTCTGAATGTTCCGGTGACCACTGTTGGGGCCATAATCCGGAAATGGAAAGAACATCATTCACCATAAACCGGCCACGACCAGGTGCTCCTCGCAAGATTTCTGACAGAGGAGTGAAAATAATTATCAGAAGAGTTGTCCAAGAGCCAAGGACCACTAGTGGAGAGCTTCAGAAAGACCTGGAATTAGCAGGTACAATTATTTCAAAGAAAACAATAAGTAATGCATCAACCGCCGTGGCCTGTATGCACGCTCACCACGCAAGACTCCATTGCTGAAGAAAAAGCATGTTGAAGCTCGTTTAAAGTTTGCTGCACAACATTTCACATGCCTGTGAAATACTGGGAGAATATAGTCTGGTCAGATGAGACCAACATTGAACTCTTTGGATGCCATAATACACACCATGTTTGGATATCAAATGGCACTGCACATCACCCCAAAAACACCAGACCAACAGTGAAGTTGGAGGTGGAACATCATGGTGTGGGGCTGTTTTTCAGCATATGGCACTGGCAAACTTCATATAATTGAAGGAAGGATGAATGGAAAAATGTACCGAGACATTCTTGATAAAAATCTGCTGCCATCTAGCAGGATGATGAAGATGAAACGAGGGTGGACATTTCAGCAAGACAATGATCCCAAACACACAGCCAAGGAAACTCTCCATTGGTTTCAGAGAAAGAAAATAAAGCTGCTAGAATGGCCCAGCCAATCACCTGACTTGAATCCAATAGAAAATCTATGGAAAGAACTAAAGATCAGAGTTCATAGAAGAGGCCCACGGAACCTTCAAGATCTGAAGACTGTTTGTGTGGAAGAATGGGCCAAAATCACACCTGAGCAATGCATGCCACTAGTTTCTCCATACAGGAGGCGTCTTGAAGCTGTCATTACCAACAAAGGCTTCTGTACCAAGTATTAAATACATTTCAGTAAGCGTGTTCAATACTTTTTCCCTGTGTAATTCCATTTTATTACACATAACTTAATTTCTGAATTTATTTGTTTGGTTTTCTTTGTATGTATGGATTACTTGGGTTGTTACCAACATCTGGTGAAAATGTCATGTCAATAGCACCTTTAGAAATATATTTACTGAGAAAAATGGTGACGTGTTCAATACTACCCGCTGTATATATATATATATCATAGCACTTTTTTATAATGCATTGTCGTCATGCTTTAAACCTAAATTCTGCACTCTCCACTGCATTTATAAAATATGATCATCCTTTAATTTATGATGATTTTGTTTTGTTTTTAGGAAATAAATCTAGACTTGAATTCTCAAGTCTTGATAGTTTATAATTGTGTCCTAATCTCATCAGTGTAGTGAGAATAAGAACAGTCTGTTTCAAAGCAATCAGGTTTCATGTCTTATTTCAGAAACACACCGAATACTCGAGACACAGTCAGTTTTTAGACAGGTGCTCTTTATTTAAAACAGGTTGATGTACTTATACCAACAGTGTAATAATACTGATAGTAGACCAACAGTTATTTTTACCCCACTAAAAACATTGTACTTTTTACGCAAATAAATGTATTTATCATCCATCACACCACATTAACATTTGGCTTATACTTTTTGCATTAGTGATAGTTATCCAAAAATGAAATGCATAATAATATAAAACTGACAGAGTAATGAGTCCTCTTTCTGTAGATTTTGCTCCTGATCCTTTTTTGTTTTTTTTAATGCATTATGTATTTTTACCAATAGGTATTTATACTCATAGGTGAAGTTTTTGAGTTATTGCTTTCTAAATATCAATCAACTATAAATTAGCAAGCTAATTAGCTTATTAGCTAGGGGGACAATAAATTCAAGGGAAGTATTTGTTGCATGGACTCCTGTTTCATAATCATTCCTCTTCAGTGGAGCAATTTACATCAAACTGAATGGTGCACAGCGAATAAGCTATATGTTCCTCTGTTTCGGTTTTTCAGGAACATAATTCCCTCAAAGGTCAGCTCTGTCACCTGGGCTTACTAATGATCAAAAATCTTTTCATGGATTAAAAGTGAATCCGCTGTAGTCTGTACAACAACAAAAGAGCCATGTTGATTAACGACTACATGACTGCTGCAGGATATCAAAGTATCTCTGTCATTCAGAAATAAACCCGTATGACTGAGACACTTTGATATCTGCTTTAATGTATTTAGAGCATTACAGTTTCACAGAGCCCCCCCCCTCTCTAACACACACACACACACAATACGTACGTAGTGCAGTTGAAACACAAGTTTTATTGTAATAACGCCTTGAATTACATGTGTTAGTGACCCAAAATAAGTTTTCTTTTTCTTGCCTTTCCTTAATTATTTCCTAGCTCAAACCAGCATGCAGCTCATTGTGACAGACGTCGTTCCGTATTTACATTTCCTTTCACAGTAGGTTCAGTCCGCGCAACAGCACCATGCTGTATTACGTTCACACATATTAAGCTGTTAAATTGAAAAATGTTCAGCTGTTGTACTTTATTTTCAAAGGTAGATGTCATTTTATATAGTTGGACTACAAAAGTATCGCTATTATTTAAATGCACCACAGTGTCTTAGTCTATTCATTGCTGGAGGTGTGCAGTTTTTAATACAAAACAGAAAAGGGGTTTGCTTCTAAGTTTATCCCTCTCTACTTACCTTTTTTATAAATTTCTTAAATATGACTGTAGGGGATTTTTTTTAAAACTGCTGTGATGAATATTGGCTCATCAGTGCAGCTCTCAGCACCCTCGATCACTGCAAATAAGTTTTCTAGCCTTGGAAACACCAGGGATGTTAGGTGTGCCAGTTCCTGGAAATAAATGTGACGTTTGTCCCATTTGGATTCATAAACCAGCGGGGGGATGTGAGTAATTAAATATCAGACACACTTCCTAGCAACCACAGCCATTGGCTAAATTATGGGGGTGGTTTGTGACAGATGACACGGAGCTCTGCAGGTCAGATCGGTTACATTGAGCCTCAGTCTGTAGCTGACCATACAGCCGAGCACTGTGTAAGATTTTCCTTCTTACATCTTCATCATATGATAATGTGTGTGTGTGTGTGTGTGTGCATGTGTGTAAACGTGTCTGTGTGTGTGAGGTGTGAATGCCAGAGATAGCCCTGACTGCAGCCACAATCATAAATCTTACCACAGCAGATATAACTGGACTGACCTGCAGGAAACTGGACACTAGGAATTCAGAAGGGTTTACTATGAATTCATAGACCATGTAATCTCATCAGCTGCTGACGCCAGAACACACTGTACCAGGAAACACACTTATAGTTTCAGAAATGCACTTAAAATGGTGAAATTCTGCAGCAAAATAAACAATGCAATGGAACAGCTGCAGTTATTGGCATTCCCACGCTGCATTAGCGAGGATAAGTACTGGTGTGCAAGCCCCCTGACCTCCTCTGTATTTTAAACAGCTCCACAAAAGTGGGATAGTTTATGGACAGTTGGAGACAGAAGTTGAACAATAAATTGTGTCAAATAATTGTCCTGTTAGCGAGTTAAGTGGCTTGCCAGCTTTGACAACTTGTTTCCCCCATCAGATGCTCTTTATTGAATGAAATTATGTATAATCCTGACTTTTGCAGTATTTATTTTTCTTAGTATCAGACTAAACTGCTCAGTTCCAGTTTTAAAATCAGTTCCAGTTTCAAACCTCTCTAAACTGAGAATGTTAGTCAGTGTACATGTGGTGCCACGTTTCACAAATCTTCTGACCAATCGCTAACTGCCTGAATTAAAACTGTCTTGGTCGTTACTTTGTTTGGTTTAGGCCGTCTCCACGCAAAAGCAGTAGCAGATGTGTAGCAGTATTTATAGCAGCTTCTTAGATCAGCAACTTACTGTAAGACAGAAGGGTCTATGTGTGTGTGCTGGTGTGTGTGTGTGTGTGTGTGTGTGTGTGTGTGTGTGTGTGTGTGTGTGTGTGTGTGTGTGTGTGTGTGTGTGTGTGTGTGTGTGTGTGTGTGTGTGTGTGTGTTGTAACCAGATCTCAGAGGACAGGAGGACAGAATTAAAATGACCCTGTCACCACACCATTCATCACCCAGGCACATACCAACACATATTTCCAATTCATAGTGATCATACAGGAAAACATATCCGACTGCACTCTTAGTACGACTCTTCTTTCAGTATGTCGTTCATTCGCATTGTAAAAATGACAAATTTAAGCACAGGATATCAATCACGGGATATTTGAGTATGGTGTTAATGGACACTTAAAAACTGACACCAAATAAAAAGGTCAGATTTTTGTTATGTTTGTAAAGGCTAACAGAGTCCTGAAAGCTTCAATAGTCACTTCAGGGTGTTCTAGGGGTCCTTGAGGTGGTTAAAGTTGTGTTTGAGGAGATTCTATGGGTCCTTAAGAAAGTTAAAATGGCCCTTGAGGTAGTTCCAGTGTTCCAAGAATTCACCACTGCTGACTACTGCTCTCCGATGGTCTTTGAGGGGATCCTGAGGTGGTTGCAGTGATTAAGTTGGTTATTGTGTTATTTGAGTTAGAATGTCCTAAAATATCCTTCTAAGATTTTTACGATTGATCAAATGGTCCTTCGGTTGGTTTCAATGCTGCTTGAGGAGGTTGTAAAGGCGTCACTATTGTTCAATGGGATTGGGTCAGAAACCTCTTCCCATCACACATTTCCAATGACAAAATTTGGGGGGCCCCAACAGTCATGATGATGTCTTTCTTGATAAAGGGCCCAGGTTACTCAAGCGAGCTGCAGTGGTTCTCCTGGATGTTCCAGGCGGTCTTGCAATGGATTCAGTAGTCCTTGATGGGGTTGAATCAGATCTTGTTTTGTGTGACTAGTCCTTCAGGAGTTTTTTTAAGGTATAATGATTGAGGTTGTTTCAGTTCGTCTTTCAGGAGGTTGCAGCTGTTCCTCTGTCCTACAATGCAATGCTTTACATGGAGGAAGTACTCACAATATGATAAGAATGAAAATATGTCATCTGGTTTGGTGTTGGTGACAAAAGGAGGTGGAGGTGACAAAAGACTAACTGTAGTAACAGTTAGTCTTTTGTCACCTCCACCTCCTCTGCCAGCATGAGAGGAGCATACCTAATTGACAAATAATTTGTAAGGTTTAGTTATTGAGAATCTACATACTCCCAAACTCCCCAAACCCACAGACACCTAAAGGTTCACATAGTCTAACCCCTTCTGAGACCCTATATACTGTTAGGCACACCCTATATACTAATGCTGACAGAGCACTCATATTGGTAGGTAGTACTCAGTGAATTCATGTTCTGTACTGTTTTGTACTCACATGATATGATACAAACTGTCAATCAAACTGACATTGGAAACTACTACTCAGTACTGGTATAATAAAAATGTATACCTCAGCGGCTTTGGTTGGAGTCCACCTCAGGGCCCTTTGCTGCATGTCATCCCCTCTCTCCTCCTGCCTGTCTCTCACTATCAAATAACGCAGAAAAGAATGCAAAAGCATTTTAGTAATGACGAGAGATCTAATTAAGTTTACCAGCATTACATCTTAATTGTGAATGCATTAGTGAAGGTGACGCTTTTATTTTGGCAGGTCCATCAAGATGACACAGTACACCGTCTTTAAATAGACACTTATATGTATTTACAATCATAAATGATCTCCCATCTAATAACAGCACAGTGACTGTGACATGAGCTGTTTTGTGTCGGGCTACATGCATTTGATTGAAGCAATGTGTTGTGTCATGCTGTTCTGACTTAACCGTAACTTAATAATGAGCTATAGTGATAAATACAGACAATGACTCACAGCTCTGCTATATGAGGATAAACTCACACAGCAGCATCACAGCACACTGCTAATCCACAGATATCTTAATATGTCAGTTGGAAAACACACCCACAGCTGACCTGGCCTGGCCTGGTCTGACCAAACCCCTCAATCCAGTATATTCAGATCAACTTTTAAGGGTTAGAACTGGATTCAACACATGTCACAATGGATTATAGTGCCTTTATAAAGGATAATAATGGGTTTATAAGGCATTTGTAATGGGTTAGAATGGGTAACACTCCCATTTAGTATGGCTTAAAGTACATTCAGAGTGGGTTACGATGGGTTATACGGCATTTAGATTGGGTATGCATGGGTTATGAGGCATTAAGATTGGGTTAGCATGGGTTATAAGTAATTTAGAGTGGGTAACAGGTGGGTTACTTGAATGAACTGTATTCCATTTAGATTTTATTCTCGTCGTCAGCACATCCTTAGCGCGGATTTCATTAATAAATTACTCTTATTGGCTTTTTGCTCTTGCTGCCTTTGATGCATTTACAGTAGCGTTGTGAGCTTGTCTTTGGTCCACCCTCCACCACTGTCTGTGCTGTGCTTGGAGAACCACAATGCACCATAGATGACAGCAAAACGCAAGAGTCTAACACTGAGCTGAAATGAAACAAGTGCACATAAATTAGGTAAATAACATGATGAATGTTTAGCTGCTCTTACACTCACAAAGAGCTCAGGGGAGTGGAGTAGAGACAGACAGCGGAGAGGTGGAGAGTTAAAACCTCTGTGAAAGATGATGTAAAATTCATTGGATCAATATAGCCCGATACCGATCAATCAAACAATGCTTTGATCGGCCCCTATACCAATCCTTGAGATACCATCCCTATTTATAAGGCATTAAGATTGGGTTAGGATTGGAAGCATTTAGAAAGGGACATACAGAATGGGGTGACTTTATTATGTATTAATAATAAAGAATTGGTTGGATGGGTTTATAGTGTATTTAAGATGGGATAGAACAGATGGACAAAACCAGTAACTTCTCCTCTTTATCCTCTCCTTCCTCCTCCTCCTCCCCCTCCTCCTCCTCCTCTGTCAGGGCTGATTCGGTATCTCTTAGTGTTTCCTCCCACACTATGTTGTTATGAAATAATTCACTGCAGGGCTTCTGCAAGCTGTGACTATAAACATACACAGATAGAAGAAAAATCACATCTACTTTTTGTATTTGTGTAAACTGTGTATGTATAGAGTGTATGTAACACCTCCTCATGTTAAATTTGGTTTCACACCTCAGAGGCAGCACTATCTTTCCTGAAAAGGAGCACTGCACACAAGAATGTTACAAAAATCATGTGTACGACTCTTTAATGTGTATTGTAATGTTCTTAGCTACCCTCTGCCTCTTTAAATGTAAATGAACTCTCACTGGCCCTGTGGCAAATGAGCACATGGACTCATTATATGAGCCAAACATTCACCTTCTTGCTCTCGTTTTGTAATGCCCCACTCAGCCCCCAGCAGCTGCAGCTCAATATGTTCCCAATGTTGTTAGCGTAAAGCAAATCAGCTGCTCATGTCTCCAGGTTGAAATTACAAAAATATCAGTGTGAGATGTATTTCTATCATTTATTTTTCTTTGCCAAGAAAGGTACATTTACTGACCTCCTTACGTTATCACAAATGGTTACTGATCCAACATTTTATCAACATATTACTAGGCCGACTGGAAAACTGGGCTACTTTGTGTCTAGACATGATCACATATCTGAGTGGACAAATATGACATGCAGAGTTCCCCAAGGCTCCACTCTGGGGCCTCTTTTGTTTAACATCTACATAAGTTTCTACTATCTCAGCTTATGGAAAACAACAAAATAAGTTACCATAAATTTGCAGATGACACACAAATTTGCATAACACCAGGGGACTATGGTCCACTACAAGCACTGAGTAAGTGCATTGAACTAAAAAACTGGATGCGTCTGATTTTTTTTTCAGTTAAACAAAGACGAAACTGAGGTAGTTGGCTCCTTTTTTTGGAGTAAAGGAGCACTGTTTAGAAGTCAGTGCTGAACTTAAAACAGACCAAGCCTGAAATCATGGCTCAGACCTGAGTTTCAACAGCCACATTAAGACAATCACAAAGTTGGCCTGCTATCACCTTGAAAATAATATATCAAGGATTAAGGGACTTATGTCTCAGCAGGATTTGGAAAAACTTGTCCATGCATTTATATTCAGTAGACTTGACTAATGTTACATTAGTCTCCTTAAAAATGGATTAGACGGTTGCTGATTCAGAACGCTGCTGCTTGAGTCCTTAAAAACAAGAAAGTGGATCACATCAGTCCAGTTATGAGGTCTTTAGCACGGAATAGCAGTTAAGTTTTATGTACGAGAAAAGAGTAGGTCAGGTATAACCCTGAATTCTTTTAAATCAGCTGAAGACTTGTGTTTGCCGCTGCCCTCTATAAAATATTTTCTTACACTGCACTGAAACATTTATTCTTGTATTACACCTGCCTTATTCTATTTTAAAGTTTTCATTTATTCTTTTTTATTGTTTTCAATTGTATTTAAATGACCTTATTTAATTTTAGTGTTTCTTTTGCACTTTGTCTTTTGATGTTTTATGCAAAGCACTTTGAATGGCCTTGTCTTGCCTTGAAAAGGTAATTAATTAGTTATTCTTTTTCTAAAATCAGAGCCTAAATGTATTTAGCCTTGTTTGTGATTTCCTACTCATACCTTATTTTAAATAGTAAAATCTGAATGTCTTACTTATTGTCCAGAACGGGTTTTGTCTTTAAAGGTATTTTCAGAATTTCACAGGTGTCTCCAGCTTGTCTGGAATGATAAAATGTTTTCTTCAAGCAAAACCTACATTTAAATGCAATATTACCGCAGACCGAGCCAAATAACCTGTACCTTCCATTAACGAAGAAGGCTTGAACGGAATGCTGTAGTCTGTAGAATGCTATATTCAGATATTGGATTCGCCCTGTGCAAAAATCGTGCTATTTAGACCAGAGAGTACACATCTGTAAGATCACAAAGTGTTTTTTAATATTTACAGAAGGCTCTCTCTGTAAGAACTTTCAGTAATAAATATGTTTTGTGTACATCTATGTATTTAGCCATTTTGAACGTTAAATGGACCACCAATCCCCTCCAGTGATGCCCCAGGAACTAAATGGCATATAATTCAATAATAGTGTCATCAGTTATTGGAAGTCAATAACGAAGACTCTCTCTGTCTGTTTTCAGGAAGTGGGTGTGGTGCAGTGGGTGGGGCTTTGCCAGGGCTAATTGGTGCCACTGGTCCCTCTGTGATGATGAAACCATTTCTGACGTTTCCTGTCGAGACGACGTCGCCAGTGGGTCTTTTTCCAAACTTCAACACGGTATGAAATTGTGTGTGTGTTCTGTTTCAGTTTTAGACCCATTTTGGCAAAGGCCTGTTTGAGGGCTCAGACTTGGTTTTAAGGTTCAAGTTAGAATTCTGTTTAAGTTAGGGTAACAGTAAGGGTAAGGCATTTGTTTGTGACGTTAGGGCAAGGTGCTGGGGAATGCATCAAAGAATGAGTGTCCTCACAGAGATTGAAGTACAGGGATGTGTGTCTGTTTGTGTGAGTGAGTGAGTGAGTGAGTGAGTGAGTGAGTGAGTGAGTGAGTGAGTGAGTGAGTGTGAGTGTGAGTGTGTGTGTGTGTGTGTGTGTGTGTGTGTGTGTGTGTGTGTGTGTGTGTGTGTGTGTGTGTGAGGGACAGTAACAGTGACAGGGTGCTGTAGCTGAAGGCGGTACAGACTGATTGTGATAAAGAGACCTGTCACTTTGTCAGCATCACTCTGTCATCACTGTTCAGCCAAGCAGGCTGCTAACCTCTGACCTCTGTGTGTAACTCCTGCAGATGGACCCGGTGCAGAAGGCCGTCATCAACCACACGTTTGGCGTTAGTTTGGTACCAAAGAAGAAACAGGTCATCTCATGCAACGTCTGCCAGCTGAGGTTTAACTCTGATGTAAGTGTTTATGTTTGTTTTTCTATGTGTGGTTAACCTGTTTACTAAATGTGATTAATCACACTCTTCCAGTTATTTTTGTTACTGTATGCTTCTATGATCATCTTCCTGTCATGTCTGCAACTCCACATCTTCACTCTGGTCATGCGGCTATCTAAATGTCTGAAGCACACTTCACACAAGGACTAGTCTTGACATTTCTGGAAATCCTCTAAGTTTCTGTATTCCCCAGAGTCAGAAGATAACATCAGGTTCTTCATTAATGTTCTGTCCATCCAAGACCTGTTTAGCCTAGCTTAGCACAAAGACTGGAAGCGAGCTAAACAAAAAAATACACCCTCAAACGACTAATTTAAAGGTATCGGATTTACAAGCTGTTGCTCAAACCTGGCTTCACAATATGGACAGGAGTTTTGAGATGAAGTCACTGCGCCCAGTGGTTGTTGGTCAACAAATAAATGATTATAGCTAAAATAAAAAACGCTAACTGCTGCTAAAACTATAATGTCCCCTTTCTACATTTCTATTTCTACACCTGCTCATGAAACAACGTACTACAAGTAAATCAAACATCTTTGAAGTTGTTCTAAGGTGAATTTGTTTTATATTAATGGAGTTGTGCTAAGCTAGGCTAAATATGCTGGATCTCACACTGGACACTAAGAGATGAAACTGATCTTCTCGTCCAAATTAGTAAAAGAGAGATAGAAAGATGATTTCAAAAAACATTGAATTATTCCATAGGCTTCCCTACGACTGTTTGTATGCTAGCAAGCTCAAATATCAAGCTGATAACCTTATCTACTCATGAAAACAGTGTTGAACATAGAGTGCTCTAAAATTAACATTAGCTTTCTATCTTACGTTTTGTTAACCTTATTGTTTATTTTTAATATTATTGTGCAAGTAGCCAGAGATAATGTGTGATAGTCCCACCAGGATCTCATAGAGTGTTAAAATGATAAAATTTACATTTTCAGTGGATTTTCAAATGTTTTCACTTTTAAAGGAGCAAGAGGCTAACCATTCCCACCAGCTTCTAGTCTTTTTGCTAAGCTTTAAATAAAACCTGGACACTGGGGTTTAATCCCAGGAATCAGGGTTCCCAGGAGTAAACATCCATCCTGACAAATAGAATAAACTAGTAACGTTCTTTGTATAAACCAATTAGTGTTGCTTAAAATATGCCATATGCATTTTTGACTGAAGCTGAAACTATACCTTAATAACAGAAGAAATTAATATAACAAATAGCAGGGCTCTCAAATTATTATTAAGCTTTCTAGCTAATATTAGTGTAGCTAGCTGTAAATGTTTGCTAAATTACCAAAATTGACATGGTATTTTCTCACTTAATTCACTTTTGTCAGAGCTAAAGGCTAAAAGTTTCCTCTTGCAACCAGTTTCTGCTAAGCTAGGCTAATGGCCCTCCTTGTCTAAATGCACACAGATTAACTGACTGGAGTTAATGTTGGACTGTTCCTTTAAAGAGATTTCCTGAGGAAATGACTAACCTTTTTGTGTGCATGATGCAGCTGAGGCTCCTTTGTTCTTTTGTACTGGATCATCCTGTCAGGCGTTCCTGCAAAACAGCAGTTGTGTATCAGCAGATGTAACCCCTGCTGTCTTTATTATTACAGTGCAGTTTAAATGTCATTCATATAATGACTGCTGAGAGGTACAAACTGCATCGTTGGTGTCACGCCAGTCAAACATGACTTATTTATGAGGTGTTGAGATTATTCATGAGTGAACATGAAAACAGGAATCACTGTTGAGGAGAGGAGACAAGGAGATCGGGAAAAGGGCAGCATTAACTCGGTCTAATAAAGAACTGAATCATAGAGGTTCCAGACAGTCACATGAGGACACTGTTAACCTGGAGGTTAGTTTCAGTGTACTGCCACTGCCACTCTGGGATTGTTACAATGCGTGGTTACACTTAACATGACTGATGATGTTTTGTACAGTGTAGAGATATCATGTTTATCTGGCTCCACATTTCAAGTCCATTTATATCCCAACACAGACGCTCGCAGACATCTCCACCTAGTTTTAGCAGGCTATCTGTATTTGTATGTCTTATCTTGATAATGAAAAATTAGGCAGCAACCTCTGTGTCTGAAAAGTGAAGCCAATTAGAAAGTGACTTGCATTCTTTCTAATGGCCATCAGGGGGAAACTCCTCTGGTTGCAAGAAGAAGTCTGATGGTTTCATTTATAGTTAAATAGACCGTAAAGCAGGGTATGCTTTAGGGCATGGCTACCTTGTTATTCACTACGTCGCTACCAAAGAGTTTTCCGGTCTGGGAGTTGTTTGTGTGTTGGTCTCAGAACTTTAAATCTTACAAGTGTTTTCAGTTCATGAAAGTTAATTGGAACATTTTGGGCAAAGTCACGGTAGCAATGTCCACTTCATCAATACAGTTTATGGGAAAAACATATGTTAATGCACAAAGATTATTTCAAACAGGTCATTTATGTAGTGTTTGTGATATAAGATAAGATAAGATAAGATAAGATAAGATAATAATTTATTAGTCTCGCAAAATTTGCAGATTTAATACTTAAGAACTAATAACATTCTTATCAGCAACTGTAAATTCGCAAATGTTAGGATGCTATCTAAATTAACATGGTAAACCTGGTTAATATTAACCACTTAACATTTGCATGTTAGCATTGCGAGTATATTAGCATGAGGACATTTCACATTTAGTTCAAAGCACCACTGCACATCTCACAGAGCTGCTAGCTCTTAATCTTGTTTAGACAGCAGACATTACAGTTGGAAAGCTACCACAACACGAGTGCAGGAGGTAATCTCTTATATTGACTATAATTACCTATAATACCCACTCTGCAAATTGGATTTGTAGTTTTCTTTTGTATGCTAAAAAATATTGTTCAACATTGGTAAGTCATGTCGGAAGATGATGGGGATTTAACTTTTGGAGTCCTTAAAGAGAAACTCCACCAATTAACACATTCAATCTCTTTACAGTTGTTGGGGAGTCGGCTACTAGTGCACATGTGATAAAAGCCTTTTGTGGCTCCGGAAGGAGGTGCTCAAAAACTGATAAATTGCCAGCATCAGTACGAGCGTCTCTTAGTCTGACTGCAAGATTGAAAACATTAATAGGGAGTTATGGAGTTAGAAAGAAGTGAGGTTACCAGACCTCTGTAGCCCGCTCCTTATCTCATCTCAAAGCCACATTAGCAGCTGCTAGCATATGGCACGCAAATCTCCACCAAACTGTGATGGTTGAGTTGCATTGTGGGTAATGTAGGAGCCAGGAATTCAAAAGGAAGAGGAAAGCGTGGAATTAAAAAAGACAATCTCCTTAAGATATATTAGTCCAACAAAGTTATAGTGCACAATGCTATGATATCTGGCTCTGCTATATATTTTTTGATACTTAAGATATATTAGTCCAACAAAGTTATAGTGCACAATGCTAAATATAGTACTCTTTTCTGGACAGTAAATCCCTGAATCATATTGCTATTTTCAAAAAGACTGGTGAAATCAAGCAAGATTGTACAGAGTCTCCGAAGCTAGGGGAAGAGTGGCTGTACAAGAAGTGACATCAGTAGTTCTGTAAATGTCAGAAAAATGCCTAAACATAAAAATAAAACATTTCTGTCTCTTTTATGTGTCTTGCTTCAGTCTCAGGCAGAAGCCCACTACAGAGGCAGTCGTCACGCCAAGAAACTCAAGTCTCAGGAGAACAAGACCAAGGCTAAGCTGTCGATCACTGGAGAGACCAACGGGAGCATCACAAGTCCTGTTTGCCCTGCCCCTCCTGTCTCAGCTAAAAGCAGCACCAATCAGCACACAGGTTGATTTTAATGACATAGATCTGAACACTATTAATTTTGAGTACTTATTGTATATCGCAAGGTGTTTTAATTTCTTCCTCCTCTCTTTCCTTCTCTCCTCCTTCCTCTGACCTTTCCTTCCTCCAGATCTCTTATCGAGCCTCACTGACTCCTTTCCTCTCAAACCTTTCCTCCTCCCCTCCTCCCCTTCCTCCTCCGCCTCCCCCTCCTCTAGCAGACCGGGCAGCGAGCCTCCTCCCTCCAGTCCCCCCACCGCTCTCCCCGCCCCGGGCCTTTTCTCCACCTCCTCCTCCTCCCCCCCTTCTTCCAAAGCCTCTCTGCTTTCCCCTCCTCCAGCTCCTGTCATCTCCTCTTCATCCCCTTCTCTTCCTCCTCCTCCTCCTTCTCAGGCCTCCTCCCAGGATGCTCCTATCTCAGTTGTAAATGAGTCAGAGGAGGAGAAGGCAAAGAAGCTGCTCTACTGCTCTCTGTGTAAAGTCGCCGTCAACTCTCTTTCTCAGCTGGAGGCTCATAATGCAGGTGAGGAGGAGGGAAAGGATGTGTGGAAAGTTTCATGTGCCGCCATTTATTATCTCTTCAGTAGAAGCTTAAGTGACAATTACATCAACGGCTTTATAATCGTCATGATTCATTGGCATTGGCAAGTCTGTTTTCTTTTTATGGACTCTATTTTTCACCTTTGCCATATATATATATATATATATTTTTTTTCTTCTGTCATATCTCTTTTGGACCGTCCTTGAATGCATCAACACTTGATGGTCAATATAGCAAGTTTCATGTCTCTGCAGTTTAGTGGGCTGGAAGGCAACAAATCTATCTTAAAACTGATGGATGATTTGAAAAATGAACAGCAAAAATTTAAAGTACACAGGGTTTTGTGATTGTCATCGTGTTTCCTGTTTAATAGAAGTTTGGTTTCCGTGTGTCCTGTTTGCAGGTTCAAAGCACAAGACGATGCTTGAGGCCCGGAGTGGCGCTGGTCCAATCAAGGCCTACCCTCGAGCCGGAGCCAAGCTGAAGATCGTTAGCGGCATTGCACTGAAGGGCTCCGGCCTGCAGAACAAAACCTTCCATTGCCAGATCTGCGATGTCCATGTCAACTCCGAGATCCAACTCAAACAGGTAGAAACACACCAGGCACACAAAGTATACTCACATTAAAGCAAATATTTCAGTCTTCCTCTCCAGATCTACAAACATTCTCTGTAGTTTAGGTAGAAAACAAACAAACATTGAAATATAGAATAATGTATGCCTTTTTCACAGAATACTTTTTGACATGTAACAGCAGGAAAAGCCCAGGTGTAAATAATCAGTTTGATGGTGGCTGAATCCAATTTAGCTACATCAGTTTTTAGGGTCCTTTATTGCTCATAGCACCTGTGCTTTCCTACTATTTCAAGTCAGAATGTCTGCTGTGAAAAAAGGCATGAGTAATAACCTGAGTCTGACATCACTCTATTGTTACCTACTCCCTTTATAACAGATACTCAATACTATAGGAAGAAATACATTGGGAGTTTTGTAAATCGTCATTGTCCTTTTGCAGTGTTGACTGTTGTTTTTGCATCTATAAAATCCATTATGGGATTGTTAACATTAAGTAGGCTACATGCTTCTTCATCGACACTACTCTATTTTGGAGCTACCATTGTCAGATGTTTGAGAGCACTTATATTGTGAATACATTTACAAACTCAAAATGTGGACACTCAATTAAAAGGTTGCACAGTAAATATAATGCGCTACATGGCAGGAAGGGATTTTTGGACACAGCCATAGTTTACCAATGTGATATAAGTTATGGTGAGAACCCCAGAAGAATATCCATGTTTGTTGTGTTTCAGCACATCTCCAGCAGGAGGCACAAGGACAGAGTGGCAGGAAAACCCAGCAAACCCAAATACAGTCCTTATAATAAACAGCAGCGAAGCTCACTCACTGTAAGTGTTTCTCCATCACACTCTCTTTCTCCAATTCAAATTCAAATTTGCTTTTATTGGCATGAACCATAATTAAGTAAAGTGCAGATCAATGAATGTATCAATAAAATTGATAAATGCTGCTATAAATCATTACTGGACTCTAAGAAATTATTTCAAAAGACATTATTATTTGCTCCTGGTTGCTTTTTTATTATTCCATTTAAAATAAAATCTCTCCTTTCCTTGTTTTTCTTTGGTGTTCTCCTTTTCTTGCCCCCTCTTTATTTCCTTTCCTACTTCTCCTCTCACATCTTTGTTTCTTTTTCTTGTTCCCTCCCCTTTTGTCTCCACTCCTTATTCCCTCTCCTCTACTTTTATTATCTCATCTTCTTGTCTCTGATGCTTTTCTGTCCTTTACTGGTCTCCTCTCCTCTCCTCTCTTCTCCTTTCCTTCTTTTCTCTCCTGATCTCATCTCATCTTCTCACCTTGTTTCCTCTGCTCTACTTATCTCCTCAACTCTTCTTGTATCCTCTTCTGTTGCCTCTCCTCTCCTCTCCTCTCCTGGTCTCCTATTCTCCCCTCATCTCCTCTCCTTGTTTCCTCTGCCCTCCTTATCTCCTCAACTTTCCTTGTCTCCTCTCCTCTCCTCTATATGTTGCTACTCCACTTCTCTCCTCTCCTTGTTGTCTCTCCTGGTTACCTCTCCTTATCTTCACTTTTCTCCTCTCCTTGTTGCCTCTCTTTTCCTGGTTTCCTCTCCTCCCTTTATCTCCTCTCCTCTGCTGTTTTCCTTTCATTATCTCCTCTCCTTCCCTTGTTTCTTCTCTTTGCCTCCCGAAGGAGTTGGTGAAGCCCTCCCTCTCTCCATCCTTCCTCTCTACTCCCTTTGCTCCTCCGCCCTCCTCCCTCACTTCAACCATCTCACTTCCTCCCACCCCTCTCTCCTCCTCCCCCCTCCTCACTCCCACCTCTTCACCCCTCACCCCAACCATCTCTCTCCATCATCGCCCTCCAACCTCCTCGTCCCTCTTCACCACCTCCTTCCTGCGCCCGGCTCCTGGACCAATGAGAACGAGCCAAGGATCGATCCTCTTCACACCCTACTGATGGCAGCGTCGGCGATGGGGAGTCGACACCCGGCGATGGGGAGTCGACACCCGGCGATGGGGAGTCGACACCCGGCGATGGGGAGTCGACACCCGGCGACCTTTCACATCTGAGCTCCAGTTTGTTGGAGCTCTGCCATCATGTCTGCAGGGATTCAAACCTGCAACCTTCTCACCTGACTGAGCCTTCAAAAGAAGACCTGAGAGGACAGAACCTTTACCTGTCTGGATCTCCTCTCGGGACTGACATTTATCCAAACCAGAACAGAACACAGACTAAAAGGTTCCCACATATCCTAGAAAACCAGGGATTTTTTCAAGACAGTCATGTAAAAGTCCTGGAAAAATTACAGAACTGCCCTGAAATTTCTAGAACGCAATAAGTTGTCCTTAGCAGAAAGGAAAAACAGTGTGCAGCTCTTTTGTCATCCTCTTTAGTCATTTTGATGCTCCAGATTCAGCTCTTACAACACATCCAACTCAAAGAAAAATAAGTGAAACATTCAACTTGTGCATGGAAACATAGAGAATATTTATATTTTTCCTGCTTTTTCGTTTGACCTAAAAAGAAAGCCTAAGTACCTTGTCATGTTTGACAAATGACTCTTTGTGGCAGCCGAATACTACTGAAAATAAAGCTGGGGCTTGTTTTCATTTTGATTTGATTGAGATAACAGGAATCAGAACCAGGATTTGTGAGGAACCAGAATTTACAAGAAGTATTAAAAAAATATCTCAACGATCCCTGAAACCTGCTCCTGGACAAAATGCTCTGATTTACAGGCTAAAGATACAGCATGAGTTGAGACCAGACACAAAGAAGAAGACAAAGAGAAGAAAGTGTGAACTCTGGTTCAGCTCTGTTCGGGTCGGGTCCTCAGAGCTCGGAGGAGAAAAATCTCTTGTATTCCTCTTGCTGGAGGAGCTAACCATGAACAAATACTACTGCAGATGTCTTCAAGTCATAAACACTGTACTGTGATGCCACAGATGTCCTCCTTCTGTCGACCCTGCGCTAATGTTCAATTTGTTCCTAACATACCGCATGTTAAGAAAACCAACTGCGAGGTTGAAAGAGAGATAATTCAGAGCCCATCGTGGGATGGGATCACACCAGGGGCGTTTTCAAATCCCCCCCCACACACACTTCCGACGACCATAAAAGGAAATCTACAATGTGTTTTGCCCACTGGTTCCTACTAAAGACATTAATCTTTCAAAACGGCTTAAAAAAAACAACTCAGTATTTTTATGAAATAGCTAAATTAGTTTTGAGCAAATGTTCCACAAACTGAAGAATATAGTTCAGTTGTTGGGGTCTCCATGTTGTTTCTATACACTGCCAGCCAGCTATGTAATTCAGGTGGATTCTTATTTATCTTTTTTTAAATAAAAATCTAGTTCAATTAAATTTAAATATATTTAGAATTAAAAAAATACCCTTTTAATACTTTAAATGTGTATTATGTGTGTAATTTATGGCATGTACCCCTCCTCAAAATCCTCTAAATATAACCAAGGACATCCCCTGTCCTCAGCGGTGGCTACAGCCATACCAAGGTGGAATAAATAAGAATGATCCTTTACTGGAGCAGTGATAAGAGGCATAAGATAAACTTTCTGTTTTGGATCTATGGCAACACAAAATCCAGGTGAAAATCTGCTTGAACAGGTCCGCTCCTTTTTTTCAAAACTCCCCCAAACCCCTAAACAAGCCTTAACAGAAAGCCACATGAGGATTGTTAATTCAGGACAGTTTGTTTCCGCCTCCCGTAGACTCAACTATGCTGTATGTTTGGAACCAGAGTTTGTGTTGAAGTAAACATGGACGCCTCCCCCTTATATCTGATGTCCACACTACTGCCTGTACCTGCTGTCGTCTCCACTGCCGGCGTGTTACAGACCCACTCTGCGCTCTGGATCCGGCTACTTCCTGGTTTTACAGTGAAAAAGGCCTTTGATCTGTCAGCTTAAGTCTCAACCTTCCTGCTGTTACTAAATCTGACCAGAACTTTTCCGGGGTTTAAAGCATCTGAGCATGGACTTTTACTGAACTTGAGGAACTCTTTAAGACTTTTAACAAATCACTAGAACATTTCACCTGCAACAACAAAGAAACGCTTTTCTTAATGAAGCTAATCACTCTCCCTGAGGAAAGAGAAAATATAAACATTTCTCCCGTTGTTTTTTTCTGAGCTCTGATAAGTTACTTTACAGTGTATGTTGTAAATATTAACCCAAAGCTTTGTCACGACTTTCAAACAACAGCATGATCTGTCCATCCAACCAACTCTTTGGTCCAGAGACATTTGGCCTCAGTACCTTTCCTCTAGTGCCACCCTCAGGATACACATCATCCTTATAGCTCTGCTCCTAGTAAGGCTCGAAGAACAGCTAATAATTAACATGTTTGCATGGGACAAAATAATCATCCGCTTACTAGCTTTATTCTGAGCTTTCAACTGCATTGTTTACACCCCATCTCAATATAAATATTCATATAGGTTAAAAACTACTCTATAACTGTTGACATCTGAGCAGAGAAAATGACTAACTACTGTATGGGGGTAAAAGCATGCCGCCTAACAGACACTTACAGACTTAGAAGGGCTCGGATGCCTGATCACTGACCCCAGCTGTCTTTAAATTTGAAAAGTTTGAGGGTTGTAAATGGGTTTCTCAAAGAAAGGATATGTCACCTTTAAGTGGCTTTAATTGTGTGTACTTTGTCAGCTTGTATGGCTCCAATATTGAGACAAAGTGGCTGCTCCTGCCCTGAGATGTCATGAGCAAAAATAAAAAATTATGAATATTATCTCAAATAAGATAATGTTTAAATCGTAAGTTAATGAAGAAAGGGAGAGCTAGATATAATTGTCCAGGTACATGTATTATACAGTTATAACCAAATGAAACAGCATTAACTGACACAAAATAATGAAAAACAATATGAATCCGACTGGACAGAATTGGATAATAGACCTAGAAATGTCAGGAGGAAAGGCAGATGGCCTTCTTTAGTATTTTGTCTTTACTGGTCTGTTCAGACAGCCTCTCCAGCATGAACTAAATACTCAAGTTCAAATGCAGTTTGCGGCCAACAGCCACACTTAAAAAAAATTGTATTATGACGTCTTTGCTGCCAGTTTCGTTATCTTGATTAGCCTACATTTCCTTACACTTCCTTTTTTTTCTCCTCTATAAAGCAGTTACTTTCTCTAACATCCTAATCATGTGTTTAGTTTAGGTTTTGGTATTGTCCGTTTTGTTCTTAAGTTTGGAGATTTTAATCATCCACATCATGTAACATGCCATGAAGCCTGAGCTAGTTCCTGTCGCTAAAGAAGTGTAGACATGGCTGGAAGCTCAGAAAAAAAAACTTGAGTGGACCTTTGAGTTGAGATTATATACTCTGGGTGTAATGACCACTGCAGCCTGTAGGGGGCACTGACAGCTTTCCACTGTTGGATTGGAGTTAGTTAACAAATAACATCACTAGCACATATCTTTCAGTTGCATTTTTCCATGCTTGGTTGACGGTCGTGAAAGGGCTTCTCAGAACCAGGAGAAACCATAGAAAAAGGAAGACCTTTCATTGAAAGACGGGGTGTATGTGGGCATGTGAGTGTTGCATAAGAACTTAACATAAAAGGAAGCACTTCAAATACATAATATGTCAGCCATTCCACAGCTGCTGTTTTTTGTAAATACAAAAACATATGTATAAGTAAGATACATTTGATAGCACCTTTTCAAATTTTCATGTATTTATTAATGCTAATGAACCACGTACAAGGGAAGAAAAGAAAGTTATTAATAATACAACCAGAAATATACTGTTTGAGTGGCGGTTATTTTCTATGGTTTCAAATGGTCCATGTTTTACTGTCTGTCTCCCTGCCTCCTCCTGAACAACTTGAAGCATCTCAGTCTTCCAATGATGAACAAACAGGTTTAAGGACAATGTTTGTGTGTTTGTGTATGTTACATATCTATGCAGTATTTGGGTCTCGTGGTGCATTTACTCTCATCAATCTCATCAACATGCAAACTGTAAAAAGAGGACTAAGTGTCACATCAACCGTGATGAATCTTGTAAAATGAACCTCTGAACTAAACTTCCTCCTCTGTCCGATGATGTCATCATGATGCAATAATGTACAGATCAGCTGCTGCTTTTCTATTCGCTCAGCTTCCTTACCAGCAATACTGAGGCCTAAGAGTCGTGACACTGGTCAGAGTCTTGATACTGGTCCGAGACTTGTTACTGCTCCGAGTCTTGGTACTGGTCCGAGACTTGATACTCGTCCGAGACTTGATACCGGTCAGAGACTTGTTACTGGTCCGAGTCTTGATACTGGTCCAAGACTTGATACTGGTCAGAATCTTGTTACTAGAGTTGTTATACTGGAATAAAACAAACAGGGTTGCACTGTTTGATTTGTTTTCTAGTTGACATGATATAAACTTTTCATTTTTGTTCAAACTGTCGTAATGTTTGTGCCGGAAACTGAGATTGGGCGTGTGTGTGTGTGTGTGTGTGTGTGTGTGTGTGTGTGTGTGTGTGTGTGTGTGTGTGTGTGTGTGTGTGTGTGTGTGTGTGTGTGTGTGTGTGTGTGTGTGTGTGTGTGTGTGTGTGAGAGGGCATGTTTTACCTGTCTTGAGGGGACATAAATGTGATCACACAGACACATTGTGGGGACTCGTCTTCCTTTTGGGGACAACATGCCACCCATAGCGTAAATGATTATATTTGAAGGGTTTAGTTTAAGGTTAACCTTTGGGTACAGATTAGGCTAGTAGTGGTTATGGTTAGGGTAAACCTCCAGGAAATTAATGTAAGTCAATGTAATGTCCCTAAAGTCATGGAAAAGCTACTGCGTGTGTGTGTTCTCTCCGTGTTTGGAATGAAACATCCGATTGAATCTCTTTACTTCCAAAGATCATTATATATTAACCCAAGAGGATGTGCAAACAGTGAATAATTGAAGTGTTTAAAGGAGCAGTTCACCCAAACTGCTACAGACTCCACTCTGAACCATACAGGAGTTGTTTTTAACGCATCTGATACATTTTAAGTTGGAAAGTTATTTGCGCCAGTGGTTAGTCAATTTTATCTTTGAAAGTTTAAAAAGTAAATCAATTTTTTTTGCCTTTTGACACTTTTCATTAAAGATATTTAAAACGAATAATATCTATTCAGTTCAAACTTTTCAGAATTTATATCAATATAAGACTGAACCCTGGTGACATTTCAGGTTAATTTTTTCGGAGACTCAAAGCAATAAAAAGAAAAGTCAAAGATTCAGTTCAACCCATCTTCACCATTTAAACCTTTCAGAGATTATTTTGAATGCAAACAGTTGAATTGCTGAACAAATTGAATCATAAAGATGTTGGCAATAGAACCAGAAAACGTTCAGAGTTTAAAATAGACTGATATTTCTTTTGGAATCTAGCTCAGATCAGCAGCTTTCAAAACTACTCATACGTGCTAAAACGTGACTTCCTGCTTTATGGAACCTCCATCCACTTCTTTATGTACAGTATTTATTCTCTGAGCTTGTTTTTTTATGATGATTATAATGCAAATATGCAATGCAACTTGTCAGGTTGAGCTTATGTAACTTCTCTCTCCTCATCATTTTATTAATGTTACTTTGTTTTATTTGTTTTCATTAAAAACAATGCTGAACGTACATGAGTCCTGCATTCTTTTTATGTAAAGCTATTTGCTAATTTGATTTTGATCTATTGGCAGAAATGGAATATGATATTAATAAAGAGGTTTTCTTTAGCGTATAATCACCTGAATACAGCTGAATCGTTGTGTATTGTTACCATGGTATGAGTTGTTCATATCTACATACAGAGCAGCTCCTCTTCACACAGCCTCTGCCAGGTTTCTACTGAAGCCCAGAAAGGATAAACCTAACACTGGCTCTAGAAGGGGACATTTACGTTTTCATATTTTTCTCGGCCGCCACCTTAGTTCTTCCACTCAATTGGCACACGGAAGGAGTTTCAGTTGTTTGCAATCTGAAACATCACCACTAGATTTCCCTAAATCCACTGCACCTTTAATACATCACAAATTATAATCCAGTGATATAATACTTTATTCTGAAATGGACCATTCTGCATAATGAGGACTTTTACTTTTGCTAATACTTATATAGTTTTACTGAAGTAAAGTTTTGAATGCTGGACTTAATTGCTAATTTTAAGTGATCTGACTGCTTCTTCCTTACTAGTATGATTCTTATCTCATATCCATGAGGGCAGTTAACCAACATCAACGTTGTCGAAGAA
Source organism: Anoplopoma fimbria (assembly GCF_027596085.1). Classification (NCBI taxonomy): domain Eukaryota; kingdom Metazoa; phylum Chordata; class Actinopteri; order Perciformes; family Anoplopomatidae; genus Anoplopoma; species Anoplopoma fimbria. The sequence goes on along the minus strand of NC_072464.1, from coordinate 913,753 downwards.
AAGTTTCCTTCAGGTCCCATTTTGTGGCTGGTTCAGATGAGCTTTATTCACTGCACAGTGGAGACAAAACTCCACAACAAAGTTGTGGAATTCTACAAGGTTCTGGCTACAAGGTTCTGGTCAAGATTATATACAAGGTTACAGGAAACAACAGTTAAACAAGTGTTAATTTATCAGGAAGGACAAAGGACCTTGGATCAATCAGCACACTAGATATGTATTCATTGTCAGTTCAGAGAGTGAACAGACAGAAAGAGCAGGAATACAAAGGCGATATAAAATAATACAGTCAATACAACTTAAAGATATCAAATTTTCTCCTACAATGTGAAGGCACATGTCGATGAATGACATTAGTAGGAAAACTGCTTCTCTAGCTGGTTTGACTCTTAAACATGGACAGTGTGGAGGGTTAATGTGAGGAAAGAGCTGGGGCAAAAATAGCCAAGAAACTAGAAACTACAGATTCTGACCTTTTCCTCCTCAATAGAAAGTAGTAACTCCCTGACATATACACAGTAACTTTTTCACAGCAGAGTCACGTTGAAAGCATGTTGCACACCTAGCCTTGGATTGACAAAACAGTGAGTCCTAATGGGAAACTGATCGCTCACATCCTCCGCCCTCTTCTGGTAAGAAGAGTCAGAGGATCATTTGTGCCCGTAATAGTGCCTGTGTTGTTGTTTTTGGTCTTGATCTTATTTCAAAACACCACATTGAATGTTTTTTTTAGGTACAGCCTCCAAGAAACTCAAAATGAATTTTAAAGTGGCAGTTTTCAGCACCAAACGTCTTTGAATGCAGAAAGAAAGAAAGAAAAAAACTCTGAGTCAGTCTTGATGTACCTGAACAAACTGGTATTACTGAGGTCATCGGACATGAAGGAGGGCTTAGAGATAGACGACTGGACTGGTTACACTGGTTGTATCATTTAAAGAAAATCCAGTATCTCCTGCCCTGTGGAAATAAATGATCGGGCCAGTTAAAAGTTGACGAGGACTTCAGGTCTGGCCTCAGCCATCTTGCACCTGTAATGTGCCTGTAAATCATAACAATACGATCGTTGTGTGCAGTCAGCTGGAAGCAGGAAATCTGAAAACATGTTTGTGATTGGTATTTTCTTGGGACAGACCACATATAACTTGACTTTACACTACATTATCTATAACTCCCAATTTGTGTGTTTTAAGCAGGGTCACAGAGGAGAAGCACACTGTCTGCTTTGGCCTTAAATCTACATGTATTTCCCAGCTGACAGCAGGAACATAAAAGTTCAGAAATATCAACGGAGAATTTTATATTTAGTACTTTAAGCAAAGTCAACAGCCTTATAATATTCTTATAATGATCTTGTACTCACAAGATGTAATTGATCCTTAATACAACTTTCAAAAAATGTATCTCTCTTTAATTAATATTCCAAAAGAACTGAGTCCTTTTAAACAGTCAGGGGTCATGAAATGGATTCAAACAATATTTATCTGAGTATTTTAATAATCGTCAATACTATTCCTTAAATCTAATTAATGTGCACAAAATTCCCTGAATGAAAAATAAATCTCTTATAACCCCCTGATACTATCTATTGGTATTTGCAGCTGTGATATTTTAATACAGAATTAAACCATATAGTAAATAAGTAAACTTTTTTAATGAAGCGCCTTTAAAAAACAGAGTTACAAGGTGCTGTAATATGCAAACATTGAATAAAATAGAAAGTAAGAATCAGCAAATTACAATATAAAAGAAAAACTTTTTAAGCATATGAGTAAGTATATATATATATAAGTATATAAGACTACACACCCCGCTGCAAAACTATTCGACATGTAAGTGCAACATGTAAGTGCGACAGAACTGACGCCCACCTATTTTACCTGTCCTGTGTCGTTCTTGCGATGATTTTATACGCGCACTAATTATTAAGTGCGGTGTTAATAGTATTAATACTGCAATTCATGGTTAATTCAGGTAGTTAGAAAGCATTTACAAGTTGTTTGTTAGGTATTTTATGTGACCTTATCTAAAGTGAGGAGTATCTATGCTTTACAAAGCATTTATAAATGACACTGAAAGGTCAGTAGTGCCTTAAAAACTCACAAAAGTCTCAGTTATCTTTTGCGAATAGAGTACTCTATCACTTGTGTTGTGTCTATTTGCCATTCATTGGTGTAAAAAAACAAAGACAGATTCTCCTTTCGGGTAACATGGCTGGATATAAAACATGTGTAAGGGACACAATGTTTCTCCCTGCCCTGCTCTCTCTCTCTCTCTCTCTCTCTCTCTCTCTCTCTCTCTATTTCCGATATGAAGTGCAGATTTTTTCCCAACATGAGAAGTTGCAACAAGTAGTTGAGCTATGAGCACAGAGGAGAAAAGAGGAGGAGAGGCCAGGAGGAGGAGAGGTGGAGTTATTTTGTCTTGTCTTGGATAAAAGAGGTGTGAAGCCTCACAGGGAAGCTGATAACTGCTGCAACAGGAGCATTAACACGATTTGTATTCAGAGAGAAAAAAGATATATTATTTTTGTAGTATTAGGATAATTGTATTCGTTCATCTTGTTGGTATATTAGATTATATTTGGCATTATGCATTTATCAGAGTAATATTTCTAGTTGTTGTTCTGCATTTAAAGTCAACCTGATTGTCAGTTGCTTCAGTGCTTGTAGTAGCTCTTAATCAATTGAATTACTGACTGCAGGTTCACAATAGCAAAAAAAAGTCAGAGTCAAACAGAATAGAGTATAAGCAGAGTCCAGTAAAATGCAGGACTATGAGGAGTCCCTGTCCTTTTTGGGGACCTGGGGCCCGTTCCAGAAGAGAGTCTTCTTCCTGCTGTGTCTCACCACCATCCCCAGTGGATACAACCTGCTGTCCGTCATCTTCCTGCTGGCTACGCCCCAACACCACTGCTCCATCCCCAAACAGAGCAACCTGAGCCAGGAGTGGTTCCAGGCCAGCATCCCAGTTCTGGTCAGTGCTGTGCCTGTGTCTGAGTCTTTCAAAAGTGTTACTCAAAATCTCCTCGGCTCTTATTTTAGAATCTCATTGTTGTGACTTTGGCTCACTGATATTACTACGTTATTTTCGGTCGTAGGAGGCGGTTTATTTTTAATCTATGAGCCCACTTTGCTACCTCCTCACCATCAAACAGCAGACAGACACAGTTAGCAACCAGCTAATGAACAGAGTGAAGCATTAGGCAGCTAAAGAGACAGATATCTCCCTCAGGGGTTGGTAGGGACCAAAACAGAGCTAAAAGAGAATTAAAATGGGACTTACACTCATCAAAAATTACTTATTTTAAAGTTGATGACTTTTTGTTGTTTATCCAACTTCATATTGAAAAGGTCAGCTCACCTAAATCCAAAGCATTAAATCCCTCTCACCTTTCCCTTGTCCGTGGTTTGACCAGACAGTTTAAGGTTTATTTATCTTCCTGCTGGGGAGTCTCAAATAAGTCTCATCTTAAGCTCACGTTTGTTCATGGTTTGTGCTCTTCGCCACCTAAACTTCATTCTTATTACAATGGAGGTGAATTTGATTGTTGTTTGTGGTGCAAAAAGCATTGAAAATTATATTTTGATAGAAGTATTCAGATCTTTTACTTAATGTAGAAAAACAGCACTACAAAACATTAATTAAAAGTCAAATTCAGGCATTTAAACTCCAAAACAAGAACAGAAGAGAATCAGTTAAATAACTTGTTTGTATTAAATAACTTGTTTGGCTGTTGAATGGCTGCTGCCAGTGTTATATTACCATACATTATTATACTGTGAGTATAGTACTTGAGTATATTTACTTAGTTCATTTCCAGCGCTGTGGTGTCTTGTTTTGAGATAAGGTAAAGTTAATAAGGAACCTTATTTATCATACAAACTAGCAAGGTTGAGAAGTAGACTATTTATTTTTTCATCAAATGCTCATGTTACTCTGTACAGTCATTTCCTTTTAAAATGTTTTTCTTTAAATCTGGTTGAATGCTGAGACATGGCACATCTGATGTCTGTGCACAAGCTAAGGATTACAAATATTTTGAAATGCTGTTCGCTAATAATTCACTACACAGCTTTGATCCGGGCTGTGAGCCTCATGCAGGTTAGAACTGGTCTAGTGTGATCTAATACGCTCTGCTTGGGGTCAGTCTACTTCCTGTTGTTGCAGCACAAGTTCGATAATAATTATATTGTTTTTTCTGCTCAGGAGGTGGCAGGGTGGCCAGAAAAGAGCAGTTGTAGCCGGTTCGAGCTTGACCTGTTGCAGAACCTGTCTGCACTGGGAACCAGCCCCAGCCCGGATCTGGTTTACAACCTGTCACGTCCAGAGATCTTCCTCTCCTACCTTACCCAGGAGGGCTGTAAAGATGGATGGACCTACAGTACTGAGCATTACCAGTCTACTGTAGTCACTGAGGTACTGAGCTATTGCTCTTACTGTTGCTGCTATGGGATTTACTACTGCATCTAATGCGAGTACAAATACACTACATTTTACTTTTACTGTTTCCATTTGTCGCTCCCCGCCTTCCTCCATCTGCTCTTCGTGACTTTTTGGATCCCAGATTGTTACATAAGAAACCAGTCTCAGGACAACTTTGGTCTGTAAAATACTGAGGGGTCATGACTTCTCTCAGTTGCCACCAATCATTGCCTCATGGCATCTCCTACATATTTCATCTATCTGTGTGATACAGAACAGCTGCAGCGGCAACATTTATATTTGGTCATGAATCTGGACTGAACTTTTATTCGATTATTTTGTGTGCAAATGCAAAGAAGAACAGCTGTATTTCAATTTCTGTTGTGCTAATCTAACCTGGTTCTTATTTACATACTACAAACTACTTCTGATTCTGGTTTTGACTTCTGAGTTCGTAGAGGAAACTAGACACCTGAATTTCCACAAATGGATGAATAAGGAATTGTCAATCTATCTTTTAACTGCCAAAACATGGCAGGAAACTATATAGTACACTTTGTAGTTTATTGAATACATGACGATAGGGATTTTGAGAACAGATCTAGTTTTTGTTTCCATGTTTGTAGAGATCTTGCACTTTGTTAGTCATTTTTTTTGTCTTGTGAGTGTGACACAATAAATACACAATAAGGCTCACTTAGGAGGTAGACTGTGAGATTAAAAAAGAACAGAATTGAAAGGCAGGCAGGGCATTACCAACTAGAGGGCAACAGATAAACAGACAGCCAAGTAAACAAGAAGAGCTAAAATAACACGGCCACTTGGCAATATAGCTGATGAGGCAGAGTTAGTGAAGGCATCACTACAGTTGAACCCCCACCACACAGTGATTTGTGTCCTTAAACTACTTTGAAGCAACTCTGTAGCGTTCATCTTAGTCCCATTTGTGAGGCATATCATATGTGGTAAACCAAACCTTTGGCACAGGGAGGACAGCCAAAGGGAGAAAAACTAGACCGGAGAAATGCTGACATCACAGTCCCAACATAACCAAGCAACTTTGAGGTTGATGAAACCAGCAGTCTGGATAGGAAGAAAGCAGGGCCTGAAGGACAGGCCTCTGGAGAGACGGACACTTAAGGACAAAACTCAAAGGAGCTGTTTGCTAGAGGACTAGCCTCTGAAGAGCTGGATGGCCAAGGACCAGGCTTGGAAGGACTGGACACCGGAGGATTGTTTTTTAAGATTATGAATAGCCAAGCACCAGGTTCTATAAAGCAGGACACTGCAAGCTCACAGGAGTTACACGATTGAGGACCTGGCTCTAGGGCGATGAATGCTGGAGGGCCACTGAAGGACCATAATCAGACTATAGAGAATCTGACTCTTAGATTCACACTGGATGACTTGGCTTAGCATTGCAGGACACTGGATGACAGTCTTTAAGAATATGGATACTGATGGGCCAGAATCCGAGAAGCTGAGAACTGGAAGAACAATCTCAAAGGAGTGGAAGGCAGGAATTCAGAAGCTTTGGCAGAAGCCTGAGATGAACAGAGACTCTGGGCATTTGGACTATTTTTTTATGTCTGCTGCAGAATTCTCATATGTGCCTTGTCTTCCAGTTTAACCTGGTGTGCAGCGACCAGTGGAAACAGCCGCTTACCTCCTTCGCCTACTTCCTTGGAGGATTGTTTGGATGCTTCGTCTCTGGACAGATCTCTGACCGGTACTTTTCTACAGATTCAGTTGTAGAATGTTTAGCCAAGGTATTTCTGGTAGTTAGCTTTGAGCTAACCAAGCATAGACTAAACACATGAAGGTCTGCCACATGTCTTTGAAAAAGGAAGTGTATGGCAAAAACTAAAGCTTAAACTTACGACATCATTTTGAGGTTTGGTGAGACGGACCGCATTCATATATCGCTTTGCTTTTCTAGTCTTAGCGACCACTTGAAGCACTTTACAACACATGCCAGCATTCACCTGTTCATACACTGTCGGCAGAAGTTACCATTCAAGGTACCACCGGCTCATTAGGAGGGATAAATTCGAAAAATTTGGGGTTCAGTATCTTTCCAAAGAACACTTTGAAATGTAGACTGCAGGGGCTGGGGATAGCAAAACCAATTGTACGATTGGTGGACGGTCGCTCTCGCTCCAGAGCCGTAGCCACAGGTTTGCTGATACTAAATGTTCAACCCAAACATTCAAAAACATGGTTTGCCCTGGACTTGGACGACCATCATGGTTTCTTCCAACAATACCATCTTATTTCTAATGAATATATAAATAGTGAACCATATATGCTGCAGTTGTGGCTAATACTGTTGTATTTGTACTTCAGGTTTGGCAGGAAGCCTGTACTGTTCTGTGGCATCATCACCCTGAGCATCTTCAGCACCGCGTTGGCCTTCGCTACATCCTGGCCCGTCTTCATCGTGCTCTTCTTCATGCTGGGCATGGGTCAGCTCACCTGCTACATAGTTGTGTTTGTACTGGGTAGGGCTTTTTCGTTTTGATATCGTGACTGCTGACTTTTGTCCTTCACTCCACTGGTTGCGTGCTCTTGTGTTATTGTACTGATGTTGATTACGTTGAAGTCTTACTGGAGCACAGAATAAGACAATGTCGATACCGATGTGGACGCATTTGAAATCTACTTCTGTTTGTTTTGGCCTTGTGTACATTCTAAGCCGATGTTTGAAATGTTTTATCCAAAGGCTCAGAGATCCTGATGGGTTCAACCAGAGTTCTCTTCTCAAGTCTGTGCATGCCTTGGGTCTACGTGTTTGGTGAATTGATGCTGCCTGTCACTGCCTACCTGGTCAGGAACTGGAGACACCTGTCTCTGGCAATGGCTGTGCCAGGCCTGGCCTGTATCCCCCTCTGGTGGTAAGATGACCTCAGTACAATATGAAGAACAATCTGCATTTAATAATTTTAAATAAATTAGTTTTCATGAAGGTCAGGATGACATATGTTGGGGTCCAGTTGATGATTTGGTTCAACAGTCGGTGATGGCTCTCACTGGTAATTTGATTTTGTACTTGCTACAAACAAAAAGGCTTATTTACTATGAACACCATATATCTAATGTTTACCAAAAGATAATATATTTTTTTGTCGTGATAACGTATCACTGTTCTATAAATGAGGAGACCGAGGCCGGTGATCATGTCCCAAAGCATTGTTAAGTTGTTCCTGACAAAGTGTCAATATGTGACTAGTTGGGATTGGAACAGGTTGTTCTTGAAGTTGGCTTGAGCATACCGCCTACCCCCATTAAAAAATTGATCTAAAGCCAGGATCAAAGCCTCTTTTAGTGTCTTGTATTTTGGAGCGTAAAGGTATTTCGCCACGCTTCTCAGATAATTTCTAAACTTGGAGGACTGCATTGCACAAAGATATATGAACCAGGGTGATCTACATTCCTTTCTCAATTCTCACCAAATCATTTTCAATTGTTCGTCCAAAAGGCTGATTCCAGAGTCTCCGCGCTGGTTGGTGTCTCGTGGCCGTATTCAGGAAGCAGAACTCTTGCTGAGGTCAGCGGCTCTGGAGAACAAAGTGGAGGCTCCACATGTCATCTTCCTCTCAGCCAACGTAAGAACCTTAAACTTCAGCCTTGTTTTGCAAGATAGAGGATGATGGACATAGTACTGACGTTTCTGTCTCTCTGCAGGTTGAAAAAGCAACAAGTGAGAAGGCAGAGTCCCTCACCTTTCTGGACCTTCTGAGGACAGCAAACATTCGACATATGACACTTATTCTGTGGTTCATATGGTGAGTTAAGGTCATTTTCCATCACAAGAATTTCCCTGAAATTCAGGAAGCCGTCGCTACACCCACCAAGTATGGTTGTTTTGTATTTCCAGCCAAAGCAAGATACAGTACCTCAACAACTAGTTGTTCATTTCCACAACTTTTACTGTGATAAAGTCTTGTTCTCTTGTTGTTTGCAGGTTTTCTAGCAATGTAAGCTACTTTGGAATGTCATTCAACATGTCTGGTCTTTATGGCAACCCCTTCCTGAACTACTTCCTGTTGACGGCTGTTGAGCTCCCAGCGTTCACTGCCAGCTGGCTTGCGGCACGCTGTCTTCCTCGCCGCCTGTCATATATAATTTTCACCCTGCTGGGGGCGCTAGCGCTGCTGCTCATCCAGATCACTCTAAACAGTGAGTAAGAAGGAGCCCCTAGGAAAGAGTGCCAGGCTTTGAAGCAAATTTTACATAGCATAGCCAAACAGTGTTATTACAAATTCCGTGTCTGTCTTGGGATACTTACTTTTTAATTCAAACAACTTCCCAGTACTTACACTTGAAAAACCCTTGTTTAAAGGGTAAGGTCCTAAAAGTTGTAAAATGCACAACCAAATTTACTTCTGTTGTTCATGAGGCTGAGAACGAGGCAGGACCTGGAGACATTGGCTTCTTTAAAAGCGAAGCCAATCCGAAAGTGCCTTTAACTTGCATTCTCTCTAATGGCCATCAGGGGAAGCCACCTCTGGTTGCAAAGAGATGGCAGATGTTTGGCAACAGCCAAAATTCGACACAAAAATCATGGCTTCAAATCAGCAGTCCACTAACTAATGGATGAAGTCATGGTGGCTACATCCATTTACAAAAAACATTCTTTTGTCGAGGGTTCACTTGATCATCAATTCTGCTGGGTGAAAAGAAAGAAATGTTTATAAAAGTTTCAACGGTTATAAAAGTATAAACGGTTATGTCTAAGTCTCCTACCCATTGAATAATGTTTCCCTCCTTTTAAAATGATAGCTCCCCACTTGGTGGAAACAGTATTCGCAAACAGCCTAACAGCAGTTTGTGAAATAGTCAGGAAATGCAATCTATTGGTTTTGTGTACTAGGAAACTAATTGTCTGTATTTGTGTAGTCACACGGCGCAACTTCTTTTTGGGGAAGAGTATAGACAACAAAACAAATGTTAGGTTTAGTCAGCAAAGTCACTTAGTTAGGTTTAGGAAAACCGTCACGAATGTGAGGTTTAGGAAACAGAACCGCAACAACGCTTTGGGAAAGGTGGTGTCAAACACCGGCCTCGTGGTTAGAAGTCCTGTGTCTGTTGGGTCCATCCACCTTCCAACCCACCCGCTGTAAGTGGTCTTTGTTGAAATTTAATTCTATGTCAATAGCAGTTGGTGTGTCAACAATTTAGTATCCTCAATGACTTTCCATTGGCATTGTTTTCTTGCTGAGCGAAATGAAAAAAAACGGCAATTCTTGTCTGTGTTCACAACACCAATAGATTGCATTATATATGTGGATCACATTGTGCTCCCACCCATTGAAAAGTCAGCATCCTCACTAGTTGATGAGCAGCATTGTTCTTAACTTGCAAAGTAATGCCTATAAGCCCTATTATTACACTACAGTAAAATAAAGTGTAATTGTGGATTTTTCTAACGTAACCTGTAATCCCACAAAATAATGTAGTTAGCTTTTGCTCTTTGGCTGTGGGACTAACGCTAGGTTCCTACTGTTAATTATGTAGTAAGCTTGTTGGCCTCGCATGCTAGCAATGCATGTTAGAGCAGATAAACACAGGTTTTAAACAATTCCTTGCAATTTTGCTTTGGTGGTTTTGGAAAGGCTGACATAAGACGCTACCTTTCAACCTCTTTATATACAAATATCTCTCTCATTAAAGCCCCATGTGTACAACACCATGTTGAGAAATACAAAGCTTGACAGGCCTGCCATGCCTAGTCATAGTGTGATCCCCATATCTTGGGGAGGGGTTAAATGAACAGTCAATTGCTTCCTCGTGGTTCAGTGCTTCAGAAGTGTTTGATAACAGTCCTTCTCCTCCCTGCAGGTCAACCAACCCTCACCCTGGTCCTGGTGCTGGTGGGTAAATTTGGCATTCTGGCCGGCATAGGGGTATTGTACATTTACACCGGTGAGCTGTCTCCCACAGTCATCAGGAACACAGCAATGTCTACCTGTGCCATGTTCTCCAGAGTGGGATGCTCTGTTTCCCCATACCTGCTTCAGCTGGGTGAGACCCTTATCTTCACACATTAAACTGTGGAGTTTATAAAGTATATACAATAACTTATTACAACAGAATATGTGTTGTCGTAGTGGTACCGCCAATACCAGCTCAAGTAGAAGCCATGGACGGATTAAGAGACAATGGGTCCCTGGGCACAGGCATGTAAAGGTCCCACCCTTCCCACATAAGATTCTGTTTTTGGCTGTTTTGCACCTTTATGTTGTTATTTTGTGTTCTTTTTGCGTCTCCGTGGTAGTTTTGCTTCTCTTTGTGACTTCCCAACAAGAAGTTTAAAGAAATGGTTAATTAGTACCCAGCTCTGTCACTACTAGAACATAACTGCGCCTTACTTCCTCAATATATCTGTGCTGAATTGTGTCTGTCTGCTGTCAGCTGTCTGTCTTGATTTGCCCGTCGACACTCCTCTACCTGCATGCATGTCTTTTATTGTTGTTTAGCCCTGTCAGACTGAAATTACACTATTTTACATACTCTGCATGCTTTTGTATGTATTATGCTTCTGAGATATGTGTGTTTAGTGTCTAACAATGCAACATAATCTTGTTTTTAGTCCATGTTCTATTTAACATAATTTTCCCCTCATTTCTTTGCTTCGTATGTGTTGTTTAACGAGCCTCTGTGTGGCATGTCTTAATAGTACCTGACTATGTACAAGGGTGTCCTGAATTATGTTACTACTTATATTAATATTCTCTCTTCTTTTATTGTTTCTGTAACCTTTGTAAAGGGTAAATAATGCATCATTTTAATTTATATTCTTTTTTTGGGGTGACTTTGAAACATCTGTCTAGGGACTACAGATGAAAAAAAACCTCTTGGCTAACTCTGGCGCATTTACAGAAATGTTTTATCAATGTGCACTGTCCCTACCAAATAAACCAATAAAAGAAAATAAAAGAAATGTAAGTAGTGGTTTCAAACGGAAGCTCTGGCCCCCCGTAACCTGTTGGGTCCCTGGGCCTGTGCCCTGTAATCCAATGCAGTAATCCGTCCATGGTAGTAGCTGTGAGCTGCTCTTGTGATGCATTCAGCTCTGGCTTTTGAAGGGTGAGTTCACCCAAATGACAAAAAAGACACATTTTCTCAATTACCCTCCGTTTGTTTTGGAGATACAGATTTGTTTTTTATCCAATGTGGATTTTTAGGATTTTTTTGTTATTTGGATGGACTCAAAGTCCATAAAGGACTGTATTGGATATAAAATGAACTCACTGATGTGGTCTGTCTCTGTCTCCAGCTGTTTTCAATCAGTTCCTGCCGTGGATCATTGTGGGTTCTCTGTCGTTGCTCAGTGTTGCGATCTGCGTCTTCCTGCCAGAGACCTTCAGACAGCCGCTGCCCGACACAATCCAGCAGATGGCAGTCACACAGCGGTCAGTCTGCACATTTGAGTGGTGATGCAATGGTTAAAGCATAGGAAAAAGTGTAGTTTACGAATCTGACTGTGGATCTTTAAAATGAAGTGACTGAAACTACTTGAATACACTTCTACACAACAACAAATAAGAAGATTTTTTTATTGCCAAGTAGGTGTGAACTTACAAGTTTGTCTTAATGATAGGGTGTTTAACAGTAAACACAGTGCAAAAGTCAAGAGACAATATATAAAGCAGAACATTTTATATGGGCTCATTGTGCACTATTTAGTCAGTTTTCATATTGTAGGGAGGAATAATACAAGCAGAAACAGCCACACCTCCAACAGGTCAACTACACCTTTTTACCCTACGGTGCTGCTCTGTGGAACAACACTCACACTGTGCCGGCATGGCTTAGATCTCTGCAGCTCAGCTCTCAAAAAACAGCATTAAAGAGTGAAACAGCAGGGCTGAGTTTTAAATGGATGCAACAAAACAAAGTGTAGACACCAGAAGACATAGCAGCTTACAATGAAGAACCAAAAATATGAAAATATGTGAAAGGAAACTCTATTGTTTTGAATTACATATTCGTGACAAAAAATGTAATAAAAGATCAAGAAGAACAATATAAAAAACAACAACTTGACAATAGAGCGAAACAAAACATTGTGAATGTTCAGACTGAATAATGTAGCTCTCCTCATCTGGCTTCCAGGTTCAGGTGGCCATGGGCCTTCACGCCTCCTCCAAAGGATGATGGGAAATCAGCTAAAGACCCAACTAGTGCACCTGAGATCATCTGCACAACTCACCTATAACACTCCTGACACACAAATGTATGAAAAAAATAAACTAACCAAACCTGTTAGATTTATTGAACTACATTTTAGACTTCTGGACAATAGAGTGATGCATTCACTGACACCTTATGAATAGCCAACACAGTTTATTGTCTATACATACAGTATCGACATATTTCTGTGCAGTGTGGCATCTAGCGGTGAAGTTGCAGATTGCAACTCAACAGCCCTCTGCTCAACAGAAAGTTAATTTAAATGTGTTTTACGAACAGATTTGAGACCGTAGGCCTACTTAAAATAAAATAAGATAAGATAAGATAATCCTTTATTAGTCCCGCAGCGGGGAAATTTGCAGGCTTACAGCAGCATAGAGTAAAGTGCACACAAGAGACATAGTAGAAGAAGACAAGATAAAAATAAAAAATGAAATAAAAAAACAAGTATTATAAATAAGCAATAAAAAACAGTAGAAAATCAACAATAACTGAAATATTATATTTACAGACAGAAACAACTATTATAGCTATAATTGCACAGTGTATTGTATTGCACGTGTCCTGTGTCATGTGGTCTGCTGGGAGCAGAGCTGGTTGTGCAGCCTGACAGCAGCAGGAAGGAAGGACCTGCAGTACCTCTCCTTCACACACCGGGGGTGAAGCAGCCGGTGGTGAAGGAGCTGCACAGAGCTGCCAGGGTGTCCTGCATGGGGTGGGAGGTGTTGTTCATCAGGGATGACAGCTTGGCCATCACCCTCCTGTCTCCCACCACCTCCACCGTATCCAGTGGACACCCCAGCACACTGCTGGCCTTCCTGACAAGCTTGTTCAGTCTCTTCTTGTCAGCTGCTGAGATGCTGCTGCTCCAGCAGACCACTGCATAGAAGATGGCTGATGCCACCACAGAGTCGAAAAAGGTCCTCAGGAGGTCTCCCTGCACTCCTGAGGACCTCAGTCTCCTCAGCAGATACAGTCTGCTCTGACCCAACCTACTTGGCTCCTGTAGCAGCAGTAGTTGCAGTTGTGTCAGTAGTAGCAATTCTACATTAAGAGATTCAGATAGGTAATTTAAACTGGAATTTTTTTTGTTTTGTATAGAAAGAATATATTGTTTGGTTTCTACTACGTTGAACAAACATATGGATATATGTAATATGATGAATAAATTAATGAATCAAAATGGAGTCATTCAAAACCTATAAATTAATCATTATATTCATGTATTGTTTGTTGACTTGATGTTTTCATATATAGGGCTTATTGTTTTGATTTGAACAAAATCTGATACTGAACGTCGGATCCTGCAGTTTCTGAGGGCACCTGAACGTCTCAGTGGGCTGAACGGGATGGGGCGTGGCCTGTCTGTGGCTCCGCCCCGGATCCGTGGCTCCGCCTCCATGAAGCTACAGGGTTTCACCGGAAACGAGGCAAAAAAGCCCACAAAATAAAATAAAAAAAAACATGAAAATAAATGCCTAAAAAAAAACTAGGCCAGAAAACATTAGCTGTACATTCAATTTAAATTTTCCTTGAGATATTGCACTACTGATCTTGCACATTTGCTGAGATACCACAGCCCTATATACAAAAAACAAGTTAATATCCCCGATTTCATTCCTAAGAATGTTTCTTATGTGTCTCTATATTCAATGTTTTAATAGTACCTGACCATGTAAGTCCTGCATGCTGTTTTTTTCCTTGCTAATATTGATATTCTCTTTTCTATTTATAATTCTGCATGCTTATAAATGATCCAAAATAATATATTAAAGTATATTCTAAGGCAAAATATAAAAGTGACATTAATTTTAGTAAAAAGACACATGCGAGACAAACAAAGAATGGGAGATATTAATATTAATGGAAATATGGACTAAATAAGGTAACATTGTACTGCATGGACACTAATTGAGACATGCAAAACAGAAGCATTTATAGTACATGAAATAGATAAATCACTCTGGCACAATTACATTACATTACATTACAGTCATTTAGCAGACGCTTTTATCCAAAGCGACTTACAGGAAGTGTATTCAACATAGGTATTCAAGAGAACTACTAGTCACCAGAAGTCATCAGTGCATCTCCTTTCTTAAACAAGCATCTTAAAGCATAAACCAGAGCAAAAGTATAGTGCAGAGGCAGATTACTACGAAAACAATAATTGCAACAGACTAATACGAATATAGTAAGTGCTACAAACTACTACGAATACAATAAGTGCTACGAGGAAGACTCAGGGTAGTACTTCTACTACAATAAAAGCAAAGCCACAATAAATAAATACATTTTATTTGTCCACAAGCTCAGACATCAAATATTTGAATGCATGTACACATACTTTAAATGTTTTATGTATTGAAAGTAATAAAGACAAAAATACAAACAAAATCGAACAAATTGTTTACAGATACGAATATGGATAAGACATGTTATTGAAAATGCCCATTAGCTATTTTGCATGATATTCAGTCCTCATCCCTGGTTCCTCCAGGCTTTTATTTTGAATGTCGCTTTACCGGAAGTCGTCTCCTTTCATCGGGCTTCACTGCGGCTGCGCAGAGGCTCCCTGTGTTCCACTGTTGTTCAGAGCTAACGGGGAGAAAACTGGGATGTTCAGTGTTCAATGGAAAACAGACTGAATATCCGCTGACAAGAAAGAGGAGAGGAGAAAGAGGAGGAGGACGAGCTGCCGAAGAGGAGAAGGAGAGACACAGGAGGAGGAGGAGGAGGAGGAGAGGATACAGGATAATGCTGCAGATCTGACTGAAAGGTAAGAAAAGCCGATCAATACTTATGCTGATCGATCAGAAGTTGTCGGTGCTGCGTGTGTCTGCGGTGAGGGAGGTTAGAGCCGCAGCCTGCAGCCTGCAGCAGCTGAATGTAGGTCATTGTGTCTGTGGGCCGAGCCGAACCGAGCCGAGACAAACCGAGCCGTGCCGGGCCGTCCTGCCGCTGCAGCCAGGCCGCAGGCAGGCTGAGGAGGAGGAGGAGGAGGAAGAGGAGGAGGAAGAGGAAGCCCGGTGCTGCAGTAACCAGACTCCTTTATTACCACTAATAACACGATGGTGATGATAGGAACACTGTCTGTATCACATCATACAGAACAGGAACACAACACATGTTTAGTGACAGTATAGAAGTAAACACAAGTAGCTAAAATATTAAACCAACTTGAACACTTGATGTTCTGGTTGTGAGTGTTTCTCTATAACAAATAATATTCATCTCTAAAACAGCAACAATGAAAATTACAGTTTGGGGTTAAAAATGTTTAATTTATTTATAATTCAACTCTAGTAACATAATAAAACATAAACAATGCCACCATGAGGGCCATGGACAGAACACACCTGAACCTCCTCAAACATGTGTCCCATACCTATGTCTCAATAATAACATAGGTATGGTATAACATAGTGTGAATATATATATATATACAGTATATATATCAAACAATGTAATAGAAGGAGGTTTGCAGTACTAATGATAGTTCAGTGCATGTACAATATCAAAGTGTGGAACACTAGTTAGTGATTCTAACCAGAGAATGAACTAAACAGATTGATTCATAATAATAATCACAAAATACAATATAAACAACATTTGCTCAGTGAAACTGAAAGATTTCAGAAGGAGTAGTAAAACATTTTTAGAGGTATCTTTATTCATTTTCTTAACTAGCGTTAGTTGAGAAGGTTGACAACACTCTCATGTCTGTCATCAGATATGAATCTGGAGACGGTTATCTTAGCATAATGTCCGGAAACAGAGGCAAACAGCTAGCCTGGCTCTTTCCAAAGGTTACAAAATTCACTTACGAACATCTAACTCTCAGAACATTGAATAATATAAACCAGTATCTATCATTGCATGATATAACAGTTAAAACAATGGACATTTAAACCAGCAAAGTGCAAAGCAAGGGTTGAAACAGACACCTATGTCTGTGTCTGTGTTGACAACAATTCAGTTCATTTATATATATATATATATATATATATATGTGTATGTGTGTGTGTGTGTGTGTGTGTGTGTGTGTTTATGTTTGTGTGTGTGTGTATTTATGTTTTGCATTTTGTTTCGCAAAGTTAGGAAAGCAACATTTAAATCAAGTCTGACACTGACCCTTTCATATACAATATGATTCCGGTTACTTCCACACAGTGACATAGAGCTTATTAAACACTGGTATTGGATTGGTTCTCCATATCAGCTGATACTAAAAGCTCAGGTATCGTTATCGGTATCTGACTGGAAGAGTCAGATTGGTGCATCGCTTCTTTAAAAATAACTGATGACACAGACAGAAAAAATTACAGACTGTGCTGAATGTGAAGCCAAGAATCTGAATCTGTTGGGAGAAATGCCAGCGGAGAGAAAATCCTTATGGAAAATCCCTGAGCTGTCCCCAATACATTCACATACTACTTCAGCTGGGTTTGTAGTTGTCGGTGCTGCTCCAGTGTTTAATGGTGACCCAGTGGTAGTCATCTGAGCAGTATGAAAACAGGTGGCATACAAAGCTGTAGGCTGGTGAATGAGAGTTAACTAGTGCATCCACACATGGACTAGTGGCTGAGCATGTGGACCGCTGGCTGAGCGTGTGGACTAGTGTGTGGACACATGGACTAGGGACTGAGCATGTGGACTAGTGTCTTAGATTGTGGACTAATGACTGAGACCTGGACTAGTGACTGAGACTGTGGACCAGTGACTGAGATTGTGGACC
This sequence comes from Anoplopoma fimbria, assembly GCF_027596085.1. Lineage (NCBI taxonomy): Eukaryota > Metazoa > Chordata > Actinopteri > Perciformes > Anoplopomatidae > Anoplopoma > Anoplopoma fimbria. The sequence goes on along the minus strand of NC_072464.1, from coordinate 896,397 downwards.
ACTATGAGACTGTGGACTAGTGACTGAGACTAATGTTGAGACCTGGACACTGAGACTGTGGACTGAGATGTGGACTGTGTGTGGACACATGGACTAGTGACTGAGCATGTGGACTAGTGTGTGGACACATGGACTAGTGACTGAGCATGTGGACTAGTGCATGGACACATGGACTAGTAGCTGAGCATGTGGACTAGTGTCTTAGATTGTGGACTAGTGACTGAGACCTGGATTAGTGACTGAGATTGTGGACTAGTGTATGAGATTGTTGACCACTAACTGAGCATGTGGACTAGTGTCTGAACATGTGGACTAGTGACTGAAATGTGGACTAGTGTATGAGATTGTTGACCACTAACTGAGACTGTGGACCAGTAACTGAGACTGTGGACTAGTGTATGAGATTGTGGACTTCTAACTGAGACTGTGGACCAGTTGAGACTGTGGACTAGTGTGGACTACTGAGATGTGGACATGTTGTGACTGAGACTGTGGACTAGTGACTGAGACTGTGGTCTAGTGATTGAGCTGTGGACTAGTGACTGAGACTGTGGACTAGTGACTGAGACTGTGGACTAGTGATTTGAAACTGTGGACTAGTGACTGAGACTGTGGACTAGTGACTGAGACTGTGGACTAGTGACTGAGACTGTGGACTAGTGATTGAGACTGTGGACTAGTGACTGAGACTGTGGACTAGTGACTGAGACTGTGGACTAGTGATTGAGCTGTGGACTAGTGACTGAGACTGTGGACTAGTGACTGAGACTGTGGACTAGTGACTGAGACTGTGGACTAGTGACTGAGACTGTGGACTAGTGACTGAGACTGTGGACTAGTGACTGAGACTGTGGACTAGTGACTGAGACTGTGGACTAGTGATTGAGCTGTGGACTAGTGACTGAGACTGTGGACTAGTGATTGAGCTGTGGACTAGTGACTGAGACTGTGGACTAGTGACTGAGACTGTGGACTAGTGACTGAGACTGTGGACTAGTGACTGAGACTGTGGACTAGTGACTGAGACTGTGGACTAGTGACTGAGACTGTAGACTAGTGACTGAGATAGTTGACTACTGTCTGAGCATGTTGATTAGTGACTGAGACTGTGGACCAGTGACTGAGACTGTGGACCAGTGTATGAGATTGTTGACCACTAACTGAGACTGTGGTCTAGTGACGTGTCTTACTTGAGACAAATTACAGCAACCAAAATCTGTTCCTATGAACATGTGAATGTCATATAAATGAAGTATTTGAAGAAAAAAAATGGAACCTTTTGCCATTTATTCAAGGTGCTTACGTTTGTCAACAGATGTCCAACGTTACTGTGGAAGCGACCAACATGCTCCCCATCCTCAAGAAGAAACTGGCCTTTCTGTCAGGTAAAACACATACATACACACACACACACACACATACACACCATGACATAACATGTATACAGGACTCTATAATCTCGGTTTACATGCACTTTGTTCAGTAATCCACGGATCTGTTTCCTTTCAGGGGGCAAAGACCGGCGCAGTGGTCTGATCCTGACCATCCCTCTCAGTTCAGATCAGACCAGCATGGAGGAGCTCAGCGCCACCCTGGACTACCTGCTCAGCATCCCCAGGTATGTTTGGGGTCAACTCATCATCGAGGAGCTGCTGGATCTTTGTATCTAGGCTCCAGGCAGCGTCTGAATCCAGCATGTTCAGCTGTATTTTAAAAGGCTTAAAGGATGATTCCAGTTTATTACAACTCGTATTTGCCCGAACATCTGACGACCCTGATTATTAGATAATCCCTCCCTTTCCAACAGCTGTTTGTGAAGATATAAAAACTCTCTCTGATTGGTCCGGTCGGGAAAGTTTCCCCGAGATCAAGGTTCCAATCTGTGAAGACTTTTCTTACGTAAAAGTGAAGCATGAAATACTTCTAATAAGCATAATTTAGTTTGTTTTTCAGTCGCATACATATTTTTCAGTCTATTTTGAGCTCCGCATCACGATATTCTCTAAAAGCCGTAAAGTTTGTCAGCTTGACAAGTGATTTATGCACCGTTTTATTTCGGCAGTAAAGATGTTGGCAGATGCTTTCAACTCGTTATCACTTGTCAGGAATTTATTTTCCTCCAAAACACATTACACACGCTTTTTAAAATTCCGGTAGGTTAAACTGGGCTTCATAAAACACGGCTACAATAAACTCATAACACAACACTCTCTGTAAAAAGCTGGTGTTACACTATACAATATCTGATGCAGCGACTACATCAATGTATCATCCTCCAATATGATAGGATCATGATTATTCCTTACATAATTTCCAGAAAAAAACATAGTCTTATACCATAATTTAAGCTCTTATTCTTTACTTTTGGTTGTGGTTTGTATCGATTATGATAACATTTACCCGCGAACACAGCGGCCGCTTTAGTGCAATGTTACCATAACTGAAATGATATCCCAAAGTACAAATATAGGACCCAAGTTGCAAAAAAAAAATCCTCATTATGGTTTATGGTCTGTTATTGTTCCTAAGAGCCAGCTATAAAATAGCAGTGCATTTACAAGCTAACTTCTGATTTGGGGACTTATTTCTCCGATCTAATGACTTGGACATAAATGCAGCCTTCACAGTACAACAATTTCTTACACTTTTAATCAGTTTGGACGGGCAAACCAAATGCTGCATGAACAGGAAACCGTGTGGGTACATGTCGGTGTGTGTTGGTTGAATAACACTTAATAATAATAATAATAATACAATAATACTTGCCCTATAAAGTGCTGCTCCTCTCTCTCAGTCAGAAGTGTAAGGCTCGGGGTTTCACCGTTATCGTGGACGGACGGAAGTCTCAGTGGAACATCGTGAAGACTGTGGTGCTCATGTTGCAGGTACAAACACGTGATCCCAATCCCTATGATGTCATAAATGACATGATGAAATTGCCAGGATGTTTTAAAAGAAAAGCTAAGTACGATGATGCTATCGGTGCCGTTTCAGAATGTGATTCCGGCCGAGGTGTCGCTGGTCTGCGTGGTGAAGCCAGATGAATTCTGGGACAAGAAGGTCACGCACTTTTGCTTCTGGAAGGAGAAAGACCGCCTAGGCTTCGAGGTGAGTCTCCCAGCTGCCGCTCAACGTTTTGTTCTGGCTGATTTTTACTACGAACGACCAAAAAGGTTTTCTGAACCTATTTTTCATGAGATCTTTGTACATATGTTGAAATGTGAAAGCGTTTTTTGGGCTCAGGCGCACTCCAGCTGTGGGAACTTAACAACCTGTAATAAGGGGCTTTCCCTGACCTTAACTTTTCTGAACCCTGTGAGGCTTTTCATGTGTTTCCACTGCTTTTTTTTTTTACAAACTGAAACGTTGCAGATATCCAGTTTGTCATTAAAAAAAGCAACAGAGGGACCAACTGTGTAATTTTTTTGTCACGCTAGAGGCAACGCTCTAGAGACGACGCTGGTCCACCACATCCAACAACTATTGGATGGATTACCATGTTTTTTCTTAAAGACGCAGAATGAAGTAAACTGTTATGGGACAGACAACTGTAGAAGAAATGGTGCTGATATTCAATTTCTTTCACATTCTTTTTGTCGAATCCAAGTGTGCTCTGGGACCCACAACCCTTTTTGTGGCTCAAAATGGGCGTTTGCTCCACTGCACATATTATGATCTCTATTCTTTAATCATATTACACCTGTTTTTAAAGCGTCCCTGCACCGTTCAGCTCATAGACTTTTATAAGAAGTTCACATAATCGTCGTGTATCCACCCATTGGTTTCTGGACTGCCGTTTTGAAGCCTGGAGTTTGGCATTATTCCCCGTCTCTTATTTTGCCTGCACCATCTTGATCTTTTGTAACCAGTGTATGGAAGTGACCATATTTGGACCGCGGAGGAGTGACTCAGAGACACGCTTGTGGTAGCAACCTGTCAATTACAATGTAAGCCACGCACTAAAGCATACCCTGCTTTATGGTCTATTTTAATATCTCTATTTTAATGACTCTAAATGCACCATCATTTACTAAATAAACATCATACTGTTTTGAACAAGACTTGGAACTAGTGATTGAGACCATAAACTCATGTTAACCATGTTTACTGAGGTAATAAATCAAGTTAGAAGTAGGGTCATTTTCTCTTCTATACAATCACACTTATTTTCCAATGAGAAGAGTCGCCCCCTAATGGCCATAAGAGAGAATTAACTTGAAGGCACTTTAGCATTGGCTTCACATTTCAGAACTGGATGTTGCCGCCTGGTTTGGCTGTGTGTTGATTCCCCACTTCTCAGCCAGTTGTTAAGAAATATTCTGCTTCACTTATTGGCTTGCTTTCCCCAGATAGTAAAGGGAATCATATTATTGACTAGTTGTCCCACCACGTCTAAAAGGCAACCGGGTTTATAGCTGCTCTGAACCAGTGTGGAAAAACCCAGTTTTTATCCAACTCCAGAGGCAAACAGACTTTCTGAATTTCAGTTTTTGCTCTTGTGACAACATTGTAGTACAAAAGCACACACACACACACACACACACACACACACACACACACACACACACACACACACACACACACAGACACAGACTCTTGATTTGTGTTGTTTAGCTGATATCAAACAGAGAGAGAAACTGAGCCAGTTATGATAACCTTGAGCATCATTAACTGTCCTGAGTGCTACTGTAAACCTGAGCCGTGTGTGTGTGTGTGTGTGTGTGTGTGTGTGTGTGTGTGTGTGTGTGTGTGTGTGTGTGTGTGTGTGTGTGTGTGTGTGTGTGTGTGTGTGTGTGTGTGTGTGTGTGTGTGTGTGTGTGTGTGTGTGTGTGTGTATAAGTATAAGTATAAGTGAGTGTTTTGTACGTTGTGATTCTCGGCCAGCCTCCTCTTCTATTACAACAGATGGTTTTACAGACAGAGATCAGTAGTCGCTGTGACCCAGATTTCTACAGCCATGTTGGCTCTATCGTTGTTGCCACGGTAACCGGAGCAAGTTGGTGGGTGTGTAGCCAATTGTAAAGTTGCTGCTCATAATAGAAGTTTAGTGCGTTCAAAGACGCTCCAACATTTAAGACTCGGCTAGTCAACAGCAACAGTTTAATGTTGGGTTGTAGGATTAAAGTTCTTTGGAAAATAATGTGCTTGGATTGAGTTTGTTATTTAAATCTGTTAGAGCGCTGATCTTCTTCACTTTATTTTAATGCACACATACACAGCTGCTGGAAAAAAAGATTCCGGTGACGGTGTTGAAATGTGACTCATCTAAACTATGGAGTGTGTGTGTATGTCACAGTGGGGGGTGTGTCGTACAGCTGCTCTAGAGTCTGACCTTACATTAGAATAAACACACACACACACACACACACACTCTGAGTAGAGTCCAATTTCTCCGAGAGCATCTGCTGCAGCGACAGCTGGAAGAACGGCTCACTACCAGCTGTCTGACTGTCCAACGTTATTTGTAAAGCAACCGTCCATACGGGTGCAGGTCAGGGCACTTTATTGAGTGATAATATGAAAGGATAAAATGTACAGACGGGCACAAATATTGGTTAACGTCTTAATTGCAAAGGTCGGCTTAGAAGATGGTCTCCTGTAAAACCTGATCCAGATCAGCTCGCAGGCTGTTAATGAACAGTGAGCGCTCTATCTCCAGATTTAGAATGTGCTCTGGGAGACTGAAGTACGTCTTGTGATCCATGAACCCTTCTGGGTTAGCAGACTGATGCAGTGCTAGATATTTAATCGGTGATCAGCGCTGGAATGAACAACAATCACAAATGTGCCCCAAAACGCCTACATGAAACGGTTAGATTCCTATAGAATGAATGCTTAAAGGCTTAAATGCATTCTTAAAAAAACACATTCTTAAATGTATAGCTTAATCTGTAGGGATATATGTATATGGCAAATCTTCCATCACTGTATAGATATGGTTAAACAACAATACAAATTGTGCCTCTACCCTGTCAAGACTGAATGCATAAAATTAAGTAGGTGCCTATAAATATATCCTACAAACCCCAAATGTGATTTCAGTCAAACAAATGCGCATATTAAGCATGTTACATTTGTGTGAGTTGTGCCTGAACAAACAGACCTTAACATATGGAAAAAGTTAATAATAATACATTTACTCAGATCCCACCACAATACTAAATACAATATATTATTAGAATAGACGTCAGGGCCTCAAAGGAGCATTCATAATTATGACAGCCCATAATTCATTGTATCCAACATCATGCAGGCTTCAATATATTGAAACATGCCAAAGGAAAGCTTATAAAGTATATTTTCTCCTCAGGTATGTCAACAATATCAATATGTGCTTTTTGGGGAAATGTCAACCATTTGAAGAAGAATCACAGCTCAGATAATCTGATACATAATGCACAAATTTTGAATGTGGAATTAAAAAGAACCACACTAACTGTGAATATTTGATTGTAATGACGCTGACTCATCATCATGAGCTCCTTAATGCTATGTTGGTAGTGTTGGTATTTAGACAGCTCTTTTACACTTAAAGATAACAAAAGCTGACTCAGTGCTGGTGTGTGTGTGCTTCCTGTCAGGTGATCCTGGTGTCGGCCAATAAGTTGACTCGTTACATCGAACCGTGTCAGCTGACGGACGATTTCGGTGGAAGTCTGGACTACGACCACAACGACTGGCTCAACAAGAGACTGGTCAGTGTTTTATTTTCAATACATTGCTGTATTTGATATTTTACATCTAAAATTAAAAAAGAAAACCTTGTTGCTACGGTAACCTGGCGCCATGTCTAAGCCTGTTTGTTGAGATTTGTTTCATTTGTCGTAGGTTTTTGAGAAGTTCACCAGGGAGTCGACCTCACTGCTGGATGAGCTGTCCATTATCAATGACAGCGACAAGGGCAGCGCGGTGGACAAGGAGAAGTACGTTCACACACACACACACACACACACACACACACACACACACACACACACACACACACACACACACACACACACAGTCTAAAGTGTACGAACTGCAGACTGAAACTCAGAGCTGTGTGTCTCTCTGTCCTCTGCAGATCAGCTGACTGCGCCCTGTTGCCGTCCGTCGACCCTGAGACCGTCCTTCAGACCGGTAAATATTATCTCTTTACTTTAAGCCCATTTTCAGATATACACATCCTTACTCTACTGGAAAACTTAAGAGGGTGTTCTTGAATAAAAAGAGGACACTGGATTTGGTCCCCATCACTTACATTCAAAAAGCTTTAGGAGGGGATTATTTTTTCAATGGCCAGTATGAACAGTAGGAATAATCACAGCAAGCAAAACCTCTTTGGATGTTCATATAGACACCTGACTGTTGTTTTAAGCCAGACTTGAATATCTGTGAACCAATCCTTTAAAACCACTGCAAGTATCATTTCCTGTGCTCAAAGCAATTAAAAGCAGTTTAATAAAAATAAAAAAATTGCTGCTTTTAATGTTTTTTTGTAGGAGAATCTTCTCCTGTAAACTGATTTACCCCCTCGTAGTTCAGTGCAAAAATATAAAAGTTCTTACAGTAAATATAATAACCCAACCAGTGCCCTATTTTCAGCTCGAGTTATTTGCTAACTGTGAACACAACTACTCTCACTTGTTGTCATGAACTGTGGGTAGTGACTGAAGGAATCGTGCATCCAAGCAGCCAAACCTCCCAGTGCACGACAGAGTGAACTCCGTTTGTAGTCACACTCCCAGCTGAATGAAGAACCCTTCTTTAAGGTATATATTATAAACACAGCGGCAAGGAAACTAAAGATAAATATCAGAATCAGAAATACTTTTTGTTGATCCTCGCAGGGAAATTAGGATTACGTTACAATTGCTCCCATTCTAGAATATAAATATATAACTGATAAATTATAAGAAAATATAAATATGTGTGTAAAATATGTGCATCAATCTACAATATTACAATACATAAGGAAAAATCTAATTAAGAACTCTGTAAATGATGTGTGCTACAGCATATAACAACAAAAAATGAATGCAGTAACAGAGTAAACCACAGTTTAAGAGTTATAGCTGCTAATAGCAGTGGGGAAAAATAATAAATATATAATATACACCTCACAATCACATGAACAGTATGGTTGACTCGTGACAAAAATTGTGTGAATTATCTACTGAGCTGCAGGCTGCTGAACAGACAGAGAGGAGAGGACGAGAGAGGCTGTAAGTAAAGGTTGTAAAATTGTGAATAGCTTAATATTTATAGTACGTTAAGCCTCCCATTTTTTTCCAACATGGGTAAACTTGTCTCAACGTTTTTTTGTAAAATAAATTATCATAGGCATTCAACTTTATTTTTTTCATTTTACATAATTTATAGCATTGCAATTGTGTTATACTGCACAAAGGACATTTTGGAGTTCTCTCTGCTTTAGCCATGGTTTTGCGTTTTCCATAGAGGTGCAGGACTTAAATTAATTCAGTTAAGATCAAGGCCACAGAGAGAAAAATGTGATAGGAGCAAAAAAACGCCCCAAAACTGCTTGGGGTTCAGAGGGGAATGGGGGGTCTGGGGCCAGATTGGAAGTGGGCCTGCCTCTTGATGATGTGGGGGGTTGAGAAGGAGGTCTTGGATACTGTGTCGGCTACAACCAAGACCTGGAGCTAAATAATAGCCAAGGATGGATGAGCGATGGATAAACGATGGACGCGTGGATGGCTGCGTTCAGTGTACTGAGCGCTCTGTGTCTGCGGGGGCTGAAAGGAGGTCTTTGTTTGTGGTGCCACCATCCTCCCTCTGCAGCATGTACACAAACACTGACACGTTATTGTTTCAGAAGCTTTTTGTGTATCAGGCTTTTAAATCTCAACCCCCTCTCTCTCCGTCTGTCTGTCTGCAGGTCATGAGCTGCTGTCGGAGCTGCAGCAGCGGCGTTTCAACGGCTCAGAGGGAGGAGGACAGGGAGGTGAGGAAGCAGCTGTCAATCATCCAGGTGTCACTGTGTTAGTGGAGCTCAGACGGATGAATGATGAATGAATGAATGTCTTTTGTATAGTTTGGTGCAATTGTCTTTCTCTGAGCTGTTGTTTGAGATGGACAGTTGAATGAGGTCATTCCGTTGCTCCAGTGTTTCCACTGCAGTATGAAGCAGTGTACGAGGGTACTGCGTAGACTGCTTGAGTCCTAGGTACTTTATCACCCAACATCAGTGTTGGACCTCACTTAATGCTCTTGAAGCCAAATGGATGCAAATCCCTGCAGCCTGGTTTCCAGAAATCTGGTGGAAAGCCTGAAAGTGGAGGCTGATATAGCAGCAGATTAAAGCATTTGGTTTTGGAATGACTTGTTCAACAAAACACATAAGGCCTTGTTTGAGTGTCCACACATATTTGACCTTTTTCATGAGACGTTCGAGTGACAGACGTCAAAATCAGTCCAGAAAAGCTACCTCTTCTCAGACAAACTGTTTGAAAAAAAATACTTTTAATGTCCTGAAAAGGACCCACTGCAGGTACGAGATTAGACCAGAGATAAGGGGATGTTATCAACTTCACAGTTCTTCACGCCTGACCCCTCTCTCACCTCCAGGTCCAGCCTGGTGCCCCATGGAGGAAGAGCTGCTGGCTCAGCCTCAGGTGATGAAGCTGCTGGACTCGCTCAGGGAGCAGTACACCAGATACCAGGAGCTCTGCAGGCAGCGAAACAAACGCACCCAGCTGGATGAGATCCATGCCAAGGTCATGCAGGTAACACACACACACACACACACACACACACACACACACACACACACACACACACACACACACACACACACACACACACACACACACACACACACACACACACAGCTGTGACTCTCTGTCTCCATCTCTAGATCGAGTGTCAACATTCTGTTTTGTTTCACTTATTGGCCAGAATCTCACTTCTTTTTTCAACCTTTGGGATGATTCATGATTGGGGTCTTTTTTCTGCAAAACGCAGCGACACTAAACATGGCTGAGACATTAATGGTAGGTGGAATTGTTTCTAAAATCCTCTTAGACAGAGCCAGACTAGCTGTTCCCCCGTGTGTCCGGTCTATGTTTCACATGTAGACAAACTGATGTATGCTGTATACATCGCTACAATAGCCTCCTGAGTCTTTAGAGGTCTCCTGCCCCGCTTCTTTTATCATCCAGTCTTTGACCTTTCACCCTCAGAGACGGCATCAGCGAGTAGTGCTTCTGTAGAAGTAGACTCCACTGTGTTTACTGGGGCTCCTGCAGCCGCAGGGGCTGATGGGTAACACCACTGTCTTGGAGATGAGCCCGGGGTTGCCATGGGAACCGCACCATGTTGGTCGCTAGCCTGGAGGATTTGAGGTTGGGTGGGAGGTGGGGTGGCCTACTTCTGGATCGAACTGTGCGTGTGTGTGTTTGCTCTTTAAGGCATCACTGACCTGATAAATACAATTAAATCATGATCTTAGTGAAACACACATCTGGTTGACTGTTCTAGATGTCACTGCACTGTATAGTTACAAGTTTAACTCATAACTTAATCACTGCATCATTTTATCTGCAATAAACAAATAGTTGTAATATACATTGTAATGATGTGGAAAATTCAAATATTTTTCTAAGATAATTAAATAAAATGAGTAAATTATATTTTTAAAACCATAAAAAGATACACAATTGTTTTTCCCCATTTTCCCTATCAGTTAAATTTAAAGTTTAAAGGGCCACTCTACCAATTTTACACATAAGGTTATCTCAGATCAGACTTAAGATCTGGCCACTGACCTTACAAACTTGGGACGTGAGTTTTAAAAGGTGTGGGCAATTACTAGGCCGAGAGGGTCTATCGATAGAGTTGCATTTTGGGAAATGTAGGATCCAACGTGTCTTGGAGCGCGACTCATAGCTTCTTCCTCTTCTGCTTTGATTTTGACCTTCCTGTTTAAAATGCTTTTCTTTTTTTCTCCTCCAACTTAATGAAAGAACAATGCTAAATCCCGGGAATGCCCCTTTTAATATCAAATTCATAAATTCAGTTAAACTTCGATGAGGTCTGTATGTTTTCATTTAATTCCCTACCCTTACATGTTTCAGCTGTTGAATATCAATTCCGATTTAACTTTTTCATAATTCAGTTGGCTCTACTGTAACATGTTAATATATTTGTGGAAAACTTCAAAAAAAAAGAAAAAAAAAAGGGAAAAGTATCTTAAGGAAAAGTACTTTATTTTTTATTTTTTAAATGATAGATTTATGACAGTGAACCTTGAAGAAAATGATATGACGTTGTATCATGTTTGATTGCATCTGAACGTCATAACAGAGACCAATGGAGGCTGAGAGCCCCCTGCTGGTCGCTCTGCTGCACTGCAGCTCAGAGACTTCATGAGGCTGAAGGAGATCCTCACAATCAACATGCGTCTCCAGTAGACATTTTGAAAACATATCAGTAGGAAATGGCATATATAAATAATATAATTAATGAAGGTTCAATTAATTTATTTAGCTGCTTTAGTTTCTTGGCCCTGGTTTCTAAACTGTGCAAGAGCTCCAACTATGAGTCTGAGGGGAGAAAATGAATGGGACCGGCGCCTCCCACTTGCTCTTCCTCATTAGGAGATCACTAAATGTGTATTGTGTGTTTTTCTCCTCCTCATATCTCAGGTGGTCACCTGGCTCCAGGGTCCAGGTTCAGAGCTGCTGAAGACTCAGCAGGCGATCGGGGACTCGATGCGAGCGGCTCAGGCCCTGCAGCAGAAACACGAGGAGATCGAGAGCCAGCACAGTGTAATGCAACGCATCCAAGAAACACACACACACACACACACACACACACACACACACACACACACACACACACACACACACACACACACACACACACACACACACACGTCATCTTGTGACAAGCACGTCGATGAATCACATTTGGGGTTAGATACAGATCTGAGTGGAGTTTCCCCTTTGATGCTGTCACCCTGCTGTTTGTAGTCGCTGCCAGAGAAAAATACACTCTTAAAGCGTTTCACATGATACTTGTCATGTTGGGGTTCAAGTGATGATATCATCATCAGCATAAAAAAACTTTCACTTAAAGTCTGTTGTTCTTGCTTTTACGTGAAACTTTATAATGCTGCTGTCTTGACCAGGAGTCGCTTGAAAAAGAGACTTTAAATCTCAATGGGAATATCCTAGTAAAATAAATGTTACATCAAATTCTTTAAAATCCTTCATTGATGTCAGCCGACTGACTAAAATAACCCCTAATTTCACTTTACAAACATCAAAGAACCATTTTGATTTCTTTGCCAGGAGAAGTGACTCAAATTAAACAAACCGTCTTTAGCCTTTATGCTAAGCTAAGCAAAGCTAATTGTTTCCTGACTCCAACTTCATATTGGACGCACAAATCTGTGAGTGGTATCAATCTACTCAGCAAGAATGCCAAACTCTTCTCTTGAAAATGTCCTTTTCACTGTATATTACAGATCTTACCAATCAGTCAGAGTAAACCAAATATTAGAAACTTCATCAGACTCATTCTGTGTCTGTGTGTTTTTTACAGGAGTGGTTCGCGGTGTACGTGGAGCTGAACCAGCAGATCGCTGCCCTGCTCAGTGCCGGGGAGGAGGAGGAGGTGGTGGAGCTGAAGGCGCTGCAGCAGCAGCTGAGCGACGTTTGCTACCAGCAGGCTGCTCAGCTGGAGGGCCGGCAGAACGTCCTGCAGGCGGCACAGGGCTTCCACGGCACCACGCAGGAGGTAAACAGACACGCAAGCACGCACGCACACACACACACACACACACACACACACACACACACACACACACACACACACACACACACACACACACACACACGTTTAAAAATGAGACTTTTTGCACATCCAGTACAGATATTGGTCTGGGATATGTTTAGCCTAGCTTAGCACAAAGACTTTAGGCAGAGGGAAACTGCTAGCCCCATTGAAAGTGAAAAAGGAAACAAAAAAATTGGGGGGGGGGGGGGACTTTTAACAGCTCTTCAGGACGTAAACTGATGGATCACCTCTTGGTCTGTCCACAAACTAAATCCAGAACTTTCCATGATGAATCCAAATGTGGGCAAGTGGCATGAAAATGAAAGTGCATGTGATTTATTTTGAGTAATTAAAGCTCTGCCTCTGCCTCTGCAGTTGTCCCAGCAGTTGGACGGTCTGCTGGGCATGCTCTGTGCTGACGTGGCTCCAGCTGACGGAGCTTCGATTCAACAAAACCTCAAGCTGTTGGAGGAGAAGCTGCAGACTGTCGGTCAGTGCTCCGAATGAAAAAGCGTGTCCTCTGAAATGATAATGCTTTGTATTTCTTTTTTTTTTGTGGCATTAATCAGAGTGTGTTAATCGTCTATCCTTGCAGAGGCTGGTCTCGCTTCTCTGCGTCAGAAGGGGGGGCTGCTGATGGAGCAGATGTGCACCCAGCCGCCGTGGCCCCTGGAGGAAACGGAGAATCCCGCTGGGGAGCAGCAGGACAGCACTCAGCACGTCCAGACTGTGATGGAGGAGATGCAGCTCCGCAAGCAGAGGTAGCTGTGTTTCCTTTTTCTTTACAGAGCAGAAAAATACAACCACTGGTCAGATTTTCATCAAATGTTCCAATCTCATTCCTGCTCCTCAGAGGATGATCTGTTTTAAATTTTAGTGGCACCGTGACTTTTGCTCTAATGCCACCACTACAGATGAAACACTTAACAATAGATAAATCCCCAATATGTTGTTTGTTCTGCACAACTCTTTCCTATTAATGCTGTAATGTGCAATGCGCTGGTAGGGGGCGATAGCGGCGTGTTACACTATTAGTTAGGATACTTGAATGAGTGTGAATGTGTGTGTTTTGCAGGTGTGAGGACATGGTGGATGTGAGGAGGCTGAAGATGCTACAGATGGTCCAACTGTTCAAATGTGAAGAAGATGCTTTACAGGTAGGACACAACAACAACAACAACAACACACACGACAATACTTCCTGTATTGATGAGATAATCTGTGTGATAATCTGTGTTTGTGTGTGCTCAGTCAGTAGAGTGGCTTGGCGAGCTGTTGGACGCCCTTTTGAAGACCCACGTCAGACTGGGCGACGACTCTCAGGAGACACGGACCATGTTGGACAAACACAGGAAGTTCGTGGACGTCGCTCAGGTGAGACACGTCCAGACAACTCTAAGTATACTCAAATAAAAACATTTAAAACTGTCAACTTTAAGAGTTGAAAAAAGGATACATTTATGCTGAAAGTGATAACAGACCCACAATAACTCTGTCTCTACGTTTGTCTCCCGTCTCTTCCTGCAGAGCACGTATGATTACGGCCGTCAGCTGCTGCAGGCGACCGTCGTCCTCTGTCAGTCCCTGCGCTGCACGACGCGCTCGTCAGGAGACACTCTGCCCAGACTCAACCGGGTCTGGAAACAGTTCAGCGTCAGCGCTGAGGAGAGACAGCAGAGACTGGAGCTGGCTCTGAACTTCCACACCGCCGCCGAGAAGGTGAGCAAGATTAGAGACTTAGACCTAACCGTTTTTTATTATGATTGAGCTGTTGCAGCAGCAGTAAAAACGGCATGTGCAGTTGGGGCACTTGTTGGCGGTCTTTTCAGTAGAAGCAGCTGTAATCAACGTCACACACGGACCCTGGGACGCCGCTGTAGCTACCCAGACGTTGAAAATTTAATTTTGCCTTCGGTACTCATGTTTTTGTTTTTTTTTTTTTACTGTGTTTCAGGTGTTGCAGCAGGAATGTGTGGACCCAGAGTCTCTAGATGAGGTCGACACTTCTGGGAAAACTCTGCTGGACAGACTGACCTTGCCTGTTATCTTCCCTGACGGGTACAAACACACACACACACACACACACACACACACACACACACACACACACACACACACACACTCACACAGACACATATATATTATATATGTATATATATTACCGCAACAAAGCTTTCTGTCTAGAGAGCTTCATCAGCCGTAACCGACATTTGAGCACAGTGTAGAACGGCGGCCTCGATCAACGCTCGAAGGCCGGCCCGTATAAACAAATCAGAGAGAAGCTCAGATAAAACACACACAGAGGGAGAGTGAGTTAATTTCCTGCGAAAGTAGACATTTCTCCACTACTCCACTACAAATAGTTGTTTGCTGCTATAATAATGCCGTGAATAGGAATTTTAGCACCTTTAAACCTGCAATATTTGTTTTGTTTTTTTAGCCAGTTGCCCATCATTCACATATTCATATTTTATGTTGGTTCGATAACAAGCAGCGATCCGTTGTTGATATAAAAATAATAATTATAGCTGCTTTTAACCCTAAAATTAAGAGACTCACCAGCTTTTTGTCCCCACACGGGAGCTGAGTCCCCATAATATGACACACACACACACACACACACACACACACACACACACACACACACACACACACACACACACACACACACACACACGCCTGACTCGAATCCTTGTCGTTTCAGGACCGAGCAGTACTTCGGGAGTCCCAGCGACACAGCGGCGGCAGCGGAGGGCGTCAGGGAGCGCCTCATGCTGGTGGAGGAGCGACGCCTGCAGCTGCAGGAGGTGGGGCTTCATGATGATGATGAAGAGGAGGAGGAGGAGGGGCTAAACGGGCATGAGGCGCGGCTGGACGTGATCGGCGAGGAACTGAGCGAGAAAGAGGAGCAAGATGAAGAGGAAGAGGAGGAGGAGGAGGGGGCCAGGCAGGTGGATGAAGACTTAGAGAGGGCCACACAGGACTGCTAATGGACCGCTGACAGTTTATTCTTACTGCTGGTGTTTCTTTACATTACTTCATTTCCCATCAGCCTCACTGCTTTTTTCATCTTCCTGAAAGATGGGAAACATGTTGGATGTGAACATGTCACTCCGATCAGCAGAAACTGAGAGGGCTTTACCGCCGTACCTATAGCCATCTGGCAGATTCCACAACTGTAACATACCGGGATTATTAATATTCACATCTCCGGATGCTCTGTTGACGACGGGACCGACTGTAAAATAATCAGTTTGGATAAGAATTCTTCTAATGTACAGCTTAAACCATCTCCTCTTTCCCAGCATGCCTCTTGTTCACCTAAGTGGGTGGAGCTTCCATGGTGCTAACGTGGTTACCAAGGTTTCAGTCTGTGCCTCCCCCGACTTCTCGCCTTTTCTGCCACCCCGCCTCCTTTTATTTCCCTCCCCTGATGGAAGATGAGCTTGTTGGCCGTTACAGGAGGGGCGGGGCCACAGAGCATCAGGTGTGCAGCGACACGATGGCATTCCTGCACCGACGGTCCTGTACATTCCTCCCGTAGGAGCTTTTCAACGCTGGGATGGACATGAAACTCTCCGGGCTGAATGACATGTACAAATAAGCATAGGCATAGTCCCAAAGAGCAACGCAAACAACAGCCGACATGTCTTATGTTTCCCCTTTCTCAGAGGTTTCTTGTAGTTGTTACATCAGTGTTTCCATGATGCCTAACATCTCTTAAGGACCCAAACATTCTGACCACCTCGCTGTTCTGAATAAGCCCGCTGCCTTCATGACGGAAATCAAACCTGCGCAGCTTTTCTCTGATCCAGACTGACATGAGAATAGGACTGATTCCTTTTTCTATTTATTTACACTTTTTTCAAGCAAAACTCGGCGTGACTGGTTGGTATTTTTGACAAATAACTGCTGCTGTAAGTGTAACCGCTAAATACTGCGTCTTTGCTCTATGTCAAATAATATATACATATGACATCATCCTCTAAATAAAGAAGCGTTTTGAAGTTGCAGTCTGAAGTGTTTTTTATTTTATTTGTCTAAAGCTCAATCAACCACAGTCACTCATTTTAATACAAACACAACTACTGTAAATGTTTTCAAATAAAGTTTATTAAAAGAAAATTGTGTTTCACCACTTTCACACTAACTGTTCAAACATGGAAATATTTGAATGAAACATTGTCCCGCTCCTTAAAATAGATAATTTTATATGTCAAGTCATTTAAAGGCAATATCCTTCACTCTTGGTTGACACACATCTTCATATGTTCACAATGTTGACAAATTAAGTTGGAGATTAGTAACATTGTTAAGAATAAAACTGTCATGTCAATATATTTTTTTGCTTCCAGGTGCCCGGAGTGGATGCCTTGGTGTTGACATTGATGAAGCAGAACCACATAGCGTAGATCATCCGCACGGTAATGGGGGTCTTTAAAGTGTCCGTTAACGGTGCAGGTCATCGCCGGTTCTCCTTGTCCAAAAGGTCTTTGGCCTCGTTGATCTTAGCGGCGAGATACGGTGACCCACCTGCACACACACACAACCACAAGTCTTATTCCGTGATCACTCCTTTAACACTCAACCATCCATATTTTTTTCAATAACTGAAGTTAGGCCTGGGTCACTGGGTGATATGTCGGTGTAAGGAATGGGACATAAAAAAAATCCTTAAAGCAATAAATACATGTCTCCTTCTGGTACCAAGAATATGCTACTTATTGATTTGTTTCTTGTTATCAGACACATTTTAACCCGTCCAGTGAGCTCCATCAGAGCCAAAGTATAGAAATGCTTCACCTTTAGGGCACTAGGGATTAAGTCATTTCAATGACAGTGCTCGCCTTGCCACATGCAAATGTTTCACTGAAAAAGAGTTCCCTCCCGACACTATTCTGCAAGGTTACGGTCGCTGCATCTTGGGCTTTGTGCCGCCTAGGATGGTTTTAAGAAATGTAATAACCCAGAGTGTTTTTTCCCTTTACTGCACATAATCATGGATTCAGCCAGACTTTTCTCCAGCACTGACTCAGCGCTAGCTGCAGTTTTACAGACATCAGACTTTTCTCACATTGATGGTGAGAGTTTAAGCTTACCCTTATCTGGATGGTTCAGGACCATGATCCTCCGATGGGCCTCGCGTACCTTGGCCTTAGTGCTCACTGGGCTGGACACAAAAACAAATAACACATCTATGTGAGCAGCTGTGAGTCACACACGCTGAAGGACTTTCCTTAGAAGTTTTACAGATAACATTTAAGAAATATAAACCACAACACATCTCATTACCTGATGCCAAGAACGAGGCTGGCCTCTCTTTTGGACATCTTCTGCTCAAAACCTCCTTTGTAATATGATGAGAAAGCCTGTGGTGACAGAGAAGGATTATAGCTATGATTCACAATCCTTTTCTGAGGTATCTCAAGAGTTTTTTTGAACCATCTACAATGTGCACAACAAAAAAGACGAACGGGAATAGGCTACTGAACGTCAGTGTAGGTGTACAGGAGGTAAAATAATTACTCACCGATGAGGGCATCTTCCTCACAGTTTCAGAGAAGACCTGTCCCAGAGGCTTCCACAGCTGGAATGCATAGCGGCCTGGGGATTAAATTAATACATGAAACAGTTTTAAAACAAACACGTTTTCTAAATGAAAAGGGAGCAACAAAAAGCAAAGCAGAAATCTGAATCACACTTAAAATGTTATTATATGGCAGGAAGGAGTAACAAAATGAGTGAGTGAAAATATACCAAAACCTGAAAAAGAATAGTGCACATGCACATTGGGATGCTGTTATCTTGGCAAATTACTGATCTTGTATCAAACTATTCTTACCTGCAAAACCTGCAGCAGCCACACCGAGACCGACTGCGATCAGAGTCCCTCCCTGTCACCAAAACAAAACATCCAGCATTTACCACACAGCCACACCACACAGGTACTTATGTATACAGACAAACTGTCTGATTGAACTGTTTGCCAGTGTTTTTTTTGTGGTTCCTAAGTGGAATAGACATGCGTGCTCCAATAACACTTAGAAAACTTTAATGAGTACTTAAAGAAGCAAGTAGACTGATGGAGTTCCAATGTAATTATACATTGCCTATTTATATTTTAAGAAAAATGTTTTAACAAAAGGCTTTTTTTCTGCCATGTCGTGGTTCATATACTCAGGATCGCTTCCATTTTAGCCTCTAAAGTTATTTAATAATGTGCCATACTGATGCTCTGATTAAGTGACTTATACATATTGATTGTGTCATGGAAAGTTAACTTGTAGGGATTATTTTTTAATATCTAGAACGATTGTGCAGCCTCCAAAAGTGAAGTCATGAAGACTACTCAATATTATAAAATTATATATATTATAATTATATAATTATTTATATAATATAAAAATATATATTATATTATATTATATATATATCCAAAACAAAAGCCGTTTCTGTCCCAGTCAACTCTTTATGAAGCGAGTTATTCTACATTAGTAGTAGTTGCACTAATATACATCGTTCCACAATAGTGAACTGCAGTGTGAGCATTGTATGTGCATGCAGCAGAACATTACATTACATTACATTACAGTCATTTAGCAGAGGCTTTTCTCCAAAGCGACTTACAGTCAGTAGTATGTTACATATCATTCACCCATTCACACACTGATGACAGGCTACCATCAAGGTGCCACCATCAGACTCTAACTAACATTCATCATCAGTCCACACCGATGGCCTTCAGGAGCAATCATCTCTGATTTGGGCATAAGAAGATTTCAAACTATGTACAGTACCAGTCAACAGTTTGGACACACCTTCTCATTCAACTACTTTGAAGACTCTAAAATATAAAACACATTCTGGTTAGTTGAGCATTTGTTTGTTTACCACATAATCCCATATGTGTTCCTTCATAGTTTGGATGTCGTAAAAAAATAAAATAAAATAAAGAAAAACCATTGAATGAGAAGGTGTGTCCAGACTGTTGACTGGTACTGTACTTTAAGTATCTTACCCGACGTTGAGGTAGTAAAAGGCATTAAACATCTGCTGATATGCATTAATATGCATTAGCTTTAGGTGCTAAGACATCGTGACATTGAACCGACATCCAAAGGGCATTTATAATAAAGGTATTTATAATAAACGTGTTTATAATAAAGGTGTTTATAATAAACGTGTTTATAATAAAGTTATAATAAACGTGTTTATAATAAACGTGTTTATAATAAAGGTATTTATAATAAACGTGTTTATAATAAACGTGTTTTTATAATAAACATATTTATAATAAACGTGTTTATAATAAACGTAAAGGTATTTATAATAAACGGTATTTATAATAAACGTGTTTATAATAAACGTGTTTATAATGAGTAGTATTACTGTTAATACCATCAGCCCACCGGTCAAAGGGCCACAGCCACTGAGTCACCTGTTAGAGAGGCTGAGGTGAGCCGGTCAGTCTGCGTGTTAGTTAATACACACACACCTGCCGTGCCGTGCCGTGCCGTGCCGTGCCGCTAGCGGTCATTGGGTCATGTAACATGTAACATGTAACACATGTTAGTGTGACCCTGAGGACAGATACTCACCAGTCGTCGGTCTATGTCTGCGTCGCTCCTCGCGTTTGTTTTCGGAGCATATTCAGCATCTCTCATCACGTCTCCTCCGCCGACGCTCATCCTCACCTCAGCCATCTTCAGTCACGTGATTCAACCACAGTACATCCGCTTTCAAAATAAAGCTCAGTACATCCGCTTTCAAAATAAAGCTCAGTACATCCGCTTTCAAAATAAAGCTCAGTACATCCGCTTTCAAAATAAAAGCTCAGCGACCACAATGCGAGGAAGCCGAAGCAAGCAGCTTCCTCTCAAGTATCCGGCATCTTTTGGATCTTCAGAAACTCCGTTTCTACTCCTACTCCGGTTATCTTCAGTCATATATATTGACAATAAAACGAAATATGATATAAAACACAACCCTGCCTTTTTTCGTTTTCATTTAGAAAATATTAAAATATTAATATGTATATGTTTATATATATATATATATATATATAATATATATGTATATGTTTTGTGTTACATCTGCAACCACAACCACAGAGACACCGGAGCCAGCGGCACATCTGGAGGAGCCTAGCCGAGATCAGGCTGCTGTCAGCGGGATGCATGAGTCCGGTCACCGCCCGTATCTATATATATATATGGTATATCTATATATATATATATATATATATATATATATATATATATATATATATATATATATCTCCTCTCTGGTCCTCTCATATCTCTCTCTCTCTCTCTCTCTCTCTCTCTATATATCTATATATATATATATATATATATATATATATATATATATATAGATATATATATATATCCTCTCTGGTCCTCTCATATATATATATATATATGTGCACTTTTGATGATCACAAACATCAGGTTTATATTTTTATTCTTAAAAATGACCTAATAATAATGATAATAATAATAATAATAATAATAATAATAATAATAATAATAATAATAACACTTAATCAATTGCACTATCAATAATATGTCAGCTAGCTTATATGAAAACATCAGTGGGATTCAGTCACACAGTAGATTATTTTTTTGATTTCAGTTTGGTTTTGTTATCAGTGACCTGGGACAGAGTTGACAGCTCCACCCTCCATCAGTCACCCTCATCTTGGCATCAAACATGAATAGAAGCATATGTCATTTTATTTTAAGTGTAATGATATGATATTACATTAGTTGGTCAAGTCTGTCATTGGGGGCGTTAAAGATTTAAAGATTTAGAAGAAAGGTCTGAATCTCCTCTGAACGCTTTTTTTTTTGCTTTAGGAAACGCACCTAAAACCTCAGCTATAGTCTAATGACACAGCAGCAGCTCCCAATTGTTTAACCCAACATTGGGGTATTTCTCCTATGAATTCATACATGGCTTTAATGAGGAATAATTCAGGTCACAATCCAGTGTTTCATGCATGGAGCAATATCTTTTATTCAGTAAGTGCTTCCTCAAACAAAGGGCAGATCTTGTGGGGATTCAGTGTGGTTCACATTGAATTGTACATCTACAGTGGATCAGTTTTATAAGTCCATAGCGTGGACCCATTGTTATTGAATAGGGGCCTCCTCAGTTGTAACACGTTTATATAGACAAAGAGGTAAGAGGGGGTAATTCAAAATGATGGCTGGACCTGGTAGAGAAATCATTTCTTAGGGTGTTCTTTGAGTTTATTATTTTGTGTTTCTGCTTTATCAGGAGTAAACTACACAAAGTTAAGTTTATGCCCGATAAGAAATGTCCTTATTGTTGTTGTTGTTCATGTTATATATCATTTTAAAGCTTTTATGGTGGACGCATCCATAGGCACATCAGATCAATAGGAAGTTTGTTATAAGGGCATTTGCAGAGGCATTCAGAAATTGCCCTATTGCAGCGTTAGAGGTCAAATCTTAAACATATAATGTAGTTGAAATTACACCCACCAGCCATTACCAGCTACAACAATTGTGATCCTTACACCTGAATGCATCACTAACTCTATCCAATAATGCAATTGTTCAAAGTTGAATTTGAGGTCCAGATTAGCTACTAAATGGTTAACAAGGTTAGATGTTTTTCAGCTGTTGTTTTCAAGGTCAAAAACAAGCCTCAACTGTGTGTGTCCTTTGAGTGAATGCTAATCATTGTGACTTTTACATTGTGATTTTTTGTTTGGAAGATCCCTGAGTTTATTCTGGTTGATCTCGGAAAAAACATTGTTGTTCCATGTTTGCGCCACTAGATGGAGACGTTGACAAATTAACCCTGTGGTGCTGTAAAACGTATGCGTGTGTGTTGCAGAGGATGGGATTGAATATATATAGATTGATACTAAATTTAGTGCATTGTACTGGAGGTTAGCAATTGTCACTGTGATGTTTACATGTGTATATTCTGTGTTTGCTTTTTGGCTAATATGAACTTGCATGGTTTTTGATTTGCTTGTGTTACTTTATTATGCTTTATATGTGTTTCATGTTGCACCAGTAACATCTGTGTTTGGTTATATTCATATTTGCATGAATCTTTTGTTGACTGTTGCACTTGTACTTGTTTGTGTGTTTGTATTTGTGTTGCTCTTTGTGCTTGTATCCGTCTACAGGTGTACTTTGTGGCCCTCCTGGACCCTCGACATGATTAGGGGTCCAGCAGGAGTCTCGGAGCAGGGAGCAGCAGCACAGTGGAGCTGATGGAGTCCTGAGCCTGGAGCTGGTTTCTATTGTCCTGGGTAATTGGATTTGGTCTGGGAGGAGAGATGGCTGCCAGTGAGAGGCTGTGATCATTAGGTGTGAATGAGACGTGTGGAGCAGGGGCTGAACACACACACAAACACACACACACACACACACACACACACACACACACACACACACACACACACACACACACACACACACACACACACACACACACGTGTCCTCCCTATTCCAGATCAATCTGAAATTGCTGTTTTCATGTCAAACACTATTCTCCACAATGTGTGTTGTCAGATGATTTTCTAAAAGCTCACCTCCACTGAAACATTAGAACAAACAGGACAACAGCTACGTTTCTTCTTCTACTTACCCTTACTAGAGCCAAACACACAGTGAGGGATGTTTCATGAAGCATGATTCACTTAAAACTGACTGATGCCCAATCCCAGTACACCCCTTGCACCTACCACTTAGCCCTTCCCCTCCGTTATGTCCGTTAAGCAAAGTGGTAGTACATTTTTGTTGTGATGGAGGGCTAGGGCCAAGTGGTACGGCTACATAAACCTCCAAAAGGAGGTTTTCCAGAGGACCACTCTAACTCCAATGTTGTGAAAGTAAGTAGCCTGCGTGGGGCGACTGTGGCTCAGAGGGTAGAGCGGGTCAAAGGCTGTGCCACAGGTGTGTGAATGGGTATGAATACCTAGATAGATCCTGATGGGCAGGTGGCACCTTGCACGGCAGCCTCCTGTCATCAATGTATGAATGGATGTGAATAAGTGAATGACATGTAGTGTAAAAGCGCTTTGAGTGGTTGGAAGACTAGAAGGGCGATAAACTAGGACAAGAGCATTAGTCCAGTATACGAGGTTTAAAAAACTATGATAATCTTAGTTTGATGTTCTTTCAATGTAGTGTAACAGAGAAATAGCAAAACAATTGCTAGTCTCTTCCAAGCTAGCTAGCTGGCTAACATTACAACATTGTTTTAAGGCTGATTTGCGCATGACAGTCCCACGTTCCACACCTTTCCCTGGCTTGTTCGTTGCGTTGATGGCATTTGACTCCAGCAGCGAAGTTGCTGCACTTGTCACCGCATCTCTGTAGGTGAGGAGCACGGGTTGCTAGCTGACAGAGCACGGTTATTCTGTCATGAAGGGGTCACCTCTGTTTACCTAAATGCCAGCGACGGCTACTGATGAAGTGTCAGGGTCTCAAAGCGTTTTCCAGTTTCATAACAGAATTTTTCAACCACTGACCGTTGTGACTGTTCTTTAAAGCATGTTGAAACAAGTCTGAGCTAAGTTACCATGAAAAGTTGTCCCTCTAAAGTAGCCCGGTCCCGTTCAGTGTAGTTTACAGGAATAATGATCTATCAATCTGAAAGTTGTCTTAGTTAATGGCAGTGGTTTGTCCATTGACAGATTGCCATAATGGGCAAAGTTTGGTTCATTGTGACGTCACCCATTTTTGTGGACTTCGCTTTTAAAGCCTTGAGTTCTGCATTTTTGGCTGTTGCCGTCTTGTTTTTTTTGTAAACAGAAGTAACACAAGAGGGTGAAGCTAAGTACAACCGTACGCTGAATATGAGACAACTCCCAGACCGGACAGCACCGTGGTAGCCGCATGTCAATCACAAATCCAATCCAAATGGGACCATCATTTTTTAACTTAACATGTTGTTTTTATTTGAAGAAGACTTGGAACTAGCGATTGAGATTATAAACAATGTTTAATGAGGTAATAAATCAAGTGAGCAGTAGGGTCATTTTCTCATAGACTTCTAGACAATCAAACTTCTTTTTACAACCAGAGGAGTCGCCCCCTGATGGCTTTTAGAAAGAATGCAATTTTAAGGCACTTACTTATTGGCTTCACTTTTCAGTCACAGAATTTGTTGCCTAGGGTGGCTTTAGAAAGTAGTGAGCTTACAGGACCTCTGTTGCCTCCTGTCATCTCTGCTTGAGGCTGGTGGTTCTAGGCTACATTAGCTGCTACTAACACCGATCTCCAACCCAACTGTAGGCTGTCTAGTTGCATTGTAAGCAAATATCTATTCAAAAAATGTAAGTGAAGCTTACATAGGGCTTCAGTTGTTCAAGTTAGACAAATAAAGTGGGTATTTTCCAAATATAAAGTCTCTTTACAAAATGTTCTCTTGATGTTATTATTCTTCCACTGCAGCTCAACAGGAACCTGCAGAAATAATGTCTACTAAAAAATACTTTAACTCTAGAAGATATCCACTTGTTGTGTCCAATTCGCACTGCTGTAACCTCATATTAGCTTCAGATAAACTTTTGAATATATTTTTGTGAAGAATTGTAGATTTTCTCTCCCATCACCTAAATTGAAAACACAAGAAGTAATCTTTTATTGGCCAGTGTGAACAGCACGAATGATTACAGCAAGCAAAACGTGGTTCAGTGTTGAAATGGGCTCCTGACTATTGTTTTAAGACAGACTTATTTAAATTGTGAACCCATCCTTTAAACAGTTATTGCTTCTTATTATTACGTCTCAGTTCATATGCAGATTTAAAATGCAGCAGGGTTGGATATTATTTGCATATTTAAAATAAATTAACCTGTGTTTTTGTGTGCGTACATGTCCAACTTAATCTCAGAGAGGGAGAAACATTTACTGAAACACACACACATACACGCGCAGTGTTTCCATGGGAACCAAGCAGCCACTCTGCTCTTCAATAGCGAGCGAGTGAGTCGAGGTAGATGGCTATTGTGTCGTGTGTGTTTGGGGGGTCGGGGTTGTGGTTCGAGAGGGGTTAGAGGGGGCAGTATTAAACAACGCACTAGACAGATGAAAGCCCTGCACATCCTTAAATCTAATCATAATTTAGCCATCACTAGAAGATGATCAAAATAAAGAAGGAAATAGGCAAGACGGGACAGAGAGGGAACTAAGTGCATGAGTCAAGGGAAGGGGGGTGTGAGATTGATGTTGGATGGAAAATGATGGAGCCTCGTGGACAGAGATGGTCTTATTCCTAAAGCTGAAGCTTATTTGTTGCATCCATCTGTACCCAGGCACTTAGCCTAAAAGGATTTCTGTAGCTCACAAGCAGCTACACAATGCTGCAAAGACAGTGGACTCAGTCATAACCACCAATACCTGGACGTCCATTCATGCCTTTTCTTATGTAAAATTATGACCAATGAAATTACAAACAGCGAATGGACATGGAGAGTGAAAAAGACTAAATGTAATACATCTTTCTCCAATTAACAAAAATGTTTTCTGTGCTCACAGGAAACTGAAACTTCTTTGCACATGTAGAAATGTGTTGAATAGAATGAAAGTGAAATTCTGGAATAAGATGTTCCCATCTGCATTTATTGCTTTTACTGGACATAAATATTTCTTATCTGAGACATGCGGTTACTGTTATCCTACAACAATGCTGCAGGGAGAGTAACTCAGTAGAGCCCATTAGGGTGGCCTGTCCCGCCTCTCCTTCACTGGAGAGAACTTTTGAAGCAAATTCACACAAAGAGCATTCAGAGAAAGGATGATGATTATGAGGAGGAGGAGGCCCGGCTGGGTTTTTTCTCAAATGGGTTTATGGAAGCTGGTAATGATATTTCTTGGATTTGAGCTACTGATAATCAGTAATTTGTTCTGATAATTGGAATAATCAAATTTACCCTTCACTTAACGAAACATCCAGAAAATGTTTTGTGTTTCCCTGAGAATATCAGTCTGAATCTATTCTGTTCGCCTAACATCTCATAGACTACTCAGACGTATACAAACATGCTTACACCCGATCTAATTGTAATTTATACTCCTGGACTCTTATCATTTCATTATCTACGTATTTATTACTGCTTAATGTTATCATCTGTATGTCTGTCTTTACTTCTGTCTTCCATGTTCATGTCACTATATATTTTTTTGGTCACACCAATAAAAAAAATAAAAGATAAATAAATAAATAAAAACTAATCAGAAAAAGAAGAATATTATTCTGAACAAATTTATTATGAAACAGGATTTATCATGGGACAGGTATCTATTTGAGGGGAGGTCATTATCAAAATTGTTGGTGGTGATATAATAATAAGATAATTACACCCTTTACATTTAATTATTTTCTTTTAATTTTCTAAGACGAAGGCCCCGTTCTTCGGGAATAACCGAGTTATCCAGATTACAGTGTTGATGGTTTGGCATAAATCTTGATTCTTTTAATTTTACGAAGTCGGATTAAGATTCATCTGCAAAAAGTCCTCAGGACCAAACCTGCAAGTGTGCAGGCTTATTGTCAGTTAGCGGAATCACGGAAAAAACGTCAAACAATAAGCAGATCAAACCATAAGCAGATCAAACCATGTAAGCGCAAGAGCTATATCATCCAACATTGGGAGTGTATCCCTTATAAACCAATAACTAAAAACATGTAAAGTAACAACACACATGTAAGTTGTAGCAACGACATGCATACACTAATTTTCAAATACAATCATGCATTCATGGTTTGAGATGAGAACATTAAGATTATTGAGAAATCACTTATCAATCAATTACATTTTCACCAATAAAAATGACCCTTACTTATACATGATAACATATACAACAAAATAAACATGTGTACACTAGAATTAGGTTTTTTAAAGCAGATCTGAGCTTACTCCATTTCATTTTTTATATTGCTTTATCAGTGCATGTGACCAAAGAAAAAGTTCATCCAATTTAACTTAAGGTTTTCTCAAAGCCAGTCAGAGTAGTGCACCATCAAACAGATTTAAAACATATTTATTCAGATATAATCAATGAAACCGTATCTCTATGATATTGGAGGTGAACAAAATTGATTTACATGAATTTTTTTTTAATAAAAATGTCCTTTATTGGCCCCATATATTGATTCACTCCTTTGTTGGATAGCAAGCTGGAGGAGATTTACTGCTTCCCTCTTGAATGATGTTTCTCTCTGCTGGACTGACACTTTGGGTTTTGGGGCAGCTTCAAGCAGCCCATTAGGGGGAAACTATTCTCCACCTCTGCTTTGTCCTCCACTCTCTGGCACTCTTCCCATCTTGGTCAGATTTGTGTGTGAAGACATGTGTCATGACCTTTCTTTGTGAGACTAAATAAATGCACCACCTCCTGCTATCAACCCGTGGTATTGATCATGGCTTTTAGGGAATTTGTTCCATTTCATTATAATAGAAATGAGGGAAATGCCCTGTGTATAACAGGATTGCCTTAATAGAAAACACATTAGTCAGAGACAGAGAACAGGTTTTGGGTAAATCTGAAAAGCTCACGAGATTCTGTATACATAAATGCAGATATAAAATCAATGATTGAAAGTAAACTTCTTTCGGAAAATGCCACCATGATCTTTTAAACAACATGTAGACAAACTATTTTGAATTACAAAATAGCCATAAAGTAATGAAACCAAACCCCAGTATGACAATAAGGATAATGAAGTGAGTCATAATTTAAATTTGACCTTGGTGATGATTTAGTTGTTTCTCCATTGGGGGTATGTTTTATTTTGTTGGTCATCTGTGCCTCAATAATTACCTTAATAGTGATTTCATTTTGTTTCTTTCTCTTTTGTTATACAGAGGAAGGCATTTTCAGGAGAAAATGTTAAAAAATGAAAGAAACAAGTGACATATAAATGTGACCTGATTCCTAAATACATAAAACATTTAAAAGATTGCCATGAGTTGAATTTTAATAATTTACTGAATTGTTTCACTGTTACCTTGTCTCTTATGTATTTGTTCATAGCGGTATTTATTTATTATCTATATTTACAATCATTTAAATATTATTAATTTGTTTATTGTCTCATCAGTACTTCTATAATGTATTAATTCCATGTAATAAATTGATAACGTTGAATAAACGGCATGTTATGTGTTCAGTCGTTACACGGAACCTTTGTCTTGTGTCCCAGTTGCCTTCAGGGGACTTCATCGCTGACGGACTGTCAAAATGACATAGTGGTAAACACAGTAAGGTGAGTCTCGATTTCTGTTTTACTGCTTGTGAACACACAAGACAATGCCAGTAAAAGACACTGATGTTTAAGGCACGAGTTAGCGACCAGTTTTATCTTCTGTTAAATAAAGTGACATTGATGGAGGATGGAGAGAGAGAGAGAGAGAGAGAGAGAGAGCTAGCGTTAGCTGCTAGCCAACTAGCCCCGGCTGACGTCACATAGCTGGGGATAAAACAGGCCTTATTCAGTCAGCTTCCATGGTAGTTCATGATGTTATTCATGTCGCTGTATACAGTGACAGTGTCGTGATAAACAAGATGTTAGCATGCTAGCTTCCGTAGCTACAGGCTGACCGTGGCTTCACCTCTGTCAGTGCTCACTGCTGAGATGCTGATGTGTGTTCACTGATGCAGATACAGAAACAACAGAAACAACAGAGCTGAGGGTGAACCCGGTTGTTTCTGATCGTTTCTGGTTGCTGCTATCCTTATTAAACTGTGTAACGTTACTTTAGGAGTTAAAGATGAGGGATGGGTTAAATGCAGAGGGCACATTTTACATTACATTACATTACATTACATTACATTATTACATTACATTATTGCACTACATTACATTACATTACATTACAGTCATTTAGCAGACGCTTTTATCCAAAGCGACTTACAGGAAGTGTATTCAACATAGGTATTCAAGAGAACTACTAGTCACCAGAAGTCATAAGTGCATCTCCTTTCTTAAACAAGCATCTAAGAGCATAAACCAGAGCAAAAGTATAGTGCAGAGGCAGATTACTACGAAAACAATAATTGCAACAACTAATACGAATATAATAAGTGCTACAAACTACTACGAATAGGATAAGTGCAGTAAACGAATACAAATTCAATAAGTGCAACAACTAATACGAGTGCAATAAATGCTACGAGGGAGGCTCAGGGTAGTACTTCTTGAACATTTCGTGTATGTATGTAACAATGTATATATGATGAATTGAAAAGCTGATTTTCATTTTAATTTTTTCATAAAACCACCCATTTACATATACTTGTATTTCCAAAAAAAAGTTGTAGTTACATTTGAGCTGTGTTGAAGTTCAAGTTTGCTTTTCCCTGAATGAAAAATAATGTCTCCCAGGTCCAGGATATAAAAACATCACCTGACAAAACATAAAAAATATCTAAATTGAATGGGTGCTTTTAATCTGACTGTGTATTCAGATCACGTGCATAGCAGTTAAGTAAAAAATATGAAGTAAGATATACATACTTATACACGTGTGTATGAAGTAGCAGTACAAGTGTGAGTAAAAAAATGTTAACAAAGGTGTGGTTGAGTATAATGGCTATATAGTGTTCAGCAGCCTGAGAGTAAGAATTAATAATGAATTAAGTTTAATTATGCGGTAAACCATAACACACTGCATTGAAGAGAAAATGCATGTGCAGCTGTAGCTCATGGTTTTTGCTAAAATGTGTACATGCTTTGTGCCATGTTGGTTGGTTGAAAATAAAAAAATCTCCAATTGTAAGTGGTATAAAATTCTTCAGTTGACGCTATAACCGATGAAACGTATATTCTCATCTGGGCTTTCCCTGCTGATGTCGGACGATTTGGCTTGTGTGTGAGTCAACAGGATCTCAGTGGGAACATGATGACGATTCTCAAGTTAGGTCAGAGCTGTATCTGCAGGCAGACGATATCATGACTAATATGTTGGGACATGCTGCTAAATTAAAAATGGAATATAAACTAGTCGTTGTTAATGATCATTACTTCAGTGGATGTCCAGGCAAAGCTGATGCAGTTGTACTTTTGCAACTATTGTAATGCTTGATAATTTATCGAAAAATAAATCAGAAGAGAATGTATAGACTATATGTTTATTTTTACTTTTAATGTCGTGGCATGACAGACGCATAAATATACTGCATTGCTAACAGTCTCCTTAGGATTTGTGCATTTTAAATATTCTTTTGAAACTTTTTTAAATCAGGTTTTCTTCTTTTGTTTATTCTTTAATAAAATTAGATGGGAAATGCATTTAAATTAAAAGTTATTTTTTCAAATAAATTAATTGTGAAAAAGGCATACAGTTGAGCAGCTTTGCAGTTTCATTGTAATGTCCTGGTGCTATGCAGTAAAGGTCTGCAGCATAATGCGTATAAGTTAATAAACGC
Source organism: Anoplopoma fimbria (assembly GCF_027596085.1). NCBI lineage: Eukaryota > Metazoa > Chordata > Actinopteri > Perciformes > Anoplopomatidae > Anoplopoma > Anoplopoma fimbria. The sequence goes on along the minus strand of NC_072464.1, from coordinate 865,189 downwards.
CCAAATAGAATCCATAAAGAGCATTAAACTCTCAGTGATACCTACGATGACATCTTCCTTTGTACCCCCAACAAATCATCATGGATGAGTTGTGAATATTCAGTGTATCGCCCGGGCCTGACTAGAAATTGAATTGCAGTGATGTAATGGCCTTTAAATTATTCATATGTAGAGAAAAGTAAAAGAGGCTGAGCCGTGGAGGAGAAGAAAATCAATGAGGACGAGGGAGGACAAATGATAAAAGAAAGAGGTTTAGAGAGAGAGAGACAAAGAAGTGGAGGGAATCAGAAGAGACAGGCGGTCAGGCAGATGGATGGGAACCCCACCCAGGCCTGCTTCCTCTTTGCCGGCTCAATCCAGTGATAAGCAGCTAAGGAGGAAGTCAAGTATCATTTCATCAGGACATGTGAGGGAGGATGATCGTTTCTGTTTGCTGAGGAGGAATCTATGAAGCACTGCTTCAGTGTGATGAAGATACTTTAGGTGGGTCTGTAGTTTTGCTGCTTAAAGTTGTTGACGGTTCTCTATGATATTACGAGCATTAATATAGCAGAAAACAACTATTTTCTATGTAAAGATGTAGTAGAGTAATGTGTACCTGAGCAGAGAATGAAATCATCTCTCTCTCTCTCTCTCTCTCTCTCTCTCTCTCTCTCTGTGTTGTAATCTGAGCCTTTCCTTGCTTTGTTTACATAGCCGTAGTGCCTTTTAGTGCATGTTAGTGCATGTGAGCGTGCCCCACTGGTTAGCTCACGGCCGCTGCTCTGCACTGCGCTCATATGGTGGTTATAGCTGATAACGCCGTCCCGACCAATAGCACCGTCATGGAAGTGTAGTGCCCACCCTCTGGTAAACACCGTTAGCTATGTCAGCACTGTTGCCGTTGTGTGCACTGTTAGCTCCTTTAGCTGGGAGCCGCCGGCTAAGATGTCACCATGTTGAAAGTCGTGTTGCGGCAGTCAATATGCTCTGAATTTTAAATTTAGCACCTTAAAAGTAGTGGTTCATTATCGTCTCATCTCACTTTTCTCTTGGCAAAGCCTCTATTTAGAGTTTAAGAAAGCGCCTGGAACATAAGACGGTTTAGGTGTAATTTAATCACTCTATACTTACTGTGTTCCATTCTTTGTTTTTGTACGGCATGCTTCCTCTAAACCGTTTCCCCTTTCTGTCTTCTGTTTTTTACAGTAAGGCCACAGACAGTCTCCATCTGATGACTTCACAGCCACCTGACAGACTAAAATAAGCAGCCCCTGAGAATATCAGTCTGTGCAAAGGGATTTGACTGTTTTCCTTTCCCAAAGTGTGTGTATCTGGCCAAGTACTGTATTTTGCCACCCAAATTGGCTTGATTTCGGGAGTCCCAGGCTACTGCCAGTCCTGTTTAGCCCTGGCATAAAGCTGCAGCAGCTTTCCCCCTAGTCGACTTTCCCTCCAGTGCTAGAGGCACACCACTGAAAAAGAAGACTGTAACCTTGGAAGAAGGCCCTGTATTGAGGAGGAGAGCAGGACTTGGCTTCAGACAGCAGTTTGTGAAGCCCGCAGGCTGCTTGGATCTCCCTCAGCCCGTTCTTAGCTTGCATATGACGGGCTGACGGCCAGTTTGGTTTGTTGGACATGTGAATGATGCTAACTGGGTTGTTGTGCCCATTTAGGAAAACCATCTATTTCTGAGACTTTTTGCTCAAGGGGAAAGGGGCCCAGCCATGGAAGGACTTGAGCAGCTTGACATGGTGGGCGATATCAGCCCGGCCCTCGAGGCCACAGAGGACTTTATCCACTGCATGGACGGGATACAAGGCCAAGGTCCAAGCCAAGCCCAAACGGGGACCCTCCAGCCTTCCAGGCAGCCGAAGCAGCTGCAGGAAGTGTCCAGCGCCGCACTGGGGAAGCTGAGCTCCAGCGGCGTGTGGGGCTTGCTGGCCGGAGAGCAGCCGGAGGTGGGGCCTCTAGGCCTGGCCTGGTCCGACAACTTCAGCGTGTTGGGGCTGGGGATGGGCCTGAGGCACGGCAAGAGAAGCCGAGCTCGCTCCACCAATGACCTGGCGGCCCATACCAAGGAGTGCACCAACAACACCGCCAACACCTCGTCCAACTCTGCCTTCAAGAAGGGACACAACCGGTCCAGGTCAGACTTCAACTACCGGCCATCGGCGTACACAGACAACGGACTGCCGACGGTGGACTGCAACACTCTGAAGAACATGATCCTCAACCACCAGCCAGATGGTGAGTTCACTAACAGTGTGAGTCTCAGTGTGATATTATGTAGAAGGTGTTATGAATTTGGCAGTCCAAATCTTTCAGGTCTATGATGGAGTTGAAAAGATTTTGATAATCTTTGGGTTTTAGACAGTTGATCAGACAAAAAAAGCATTTGGGATTTATGATATTAGGTGATATACTGTGAATAAAATTGACACAACCAGACTACCATCCACATTTGTCTGTCCCAGTGGGAAAAAATATTTTCTATTAAAGATGAAAGAAAGTGTGATCTTATCACAGTTAGGTCCCTGTATTGATTAATTTCCAATGTCCAAAGTTTTTTGGCATCACATTTTTACACAGGCTTCTGATTTACCTTGAATATTTTCTCTGGTGGTGATTATGATGTACCATGTAGTCAGAGCTGACACTAAGTACATGAAGATCCACTCAGATATTTCACAAACCAACCAGAGACCCATGGCAGTAAAACAAGACCTTACCTGGATTATTCCAGTAAATGGGACACTGTTTCTGAATGTTGCTGTATATAAGAAGTGGGCGTAGTCACTGTGACGTCACGCATCAGTTTGTGGACTATGTTTTTTTAAGCCTAGATTTTGGCGTTTTTGGCGTTGCCATTTGGGCTTTTGCAATGACGAGTAACACTAGAGGTTGGTGCTGAGTATAACTGAACGCTGAATAAGATAAGATAAGATAAGATAAGATAACTGGGTTAAGACATCTTTAGGCAACCAAAAAGATACAATTAACTTTCATGAACTGAAAACAAACTGTGAAAGGGTTAAAGTTGTAAGACAAAAACACGGACAACTTCCAGACTGAACTGCACCGTGGAAAATACCTGTCAATCACAAGGTAGCACCGCCCTAAAGCATACTCTGCTTTAAGGTCTATTTGACTCTAAATGGAGCATCATTTACTAAATGAACATCATGCTGTATTGAAGAAGACTTGAAACTAGAGATTGAGACCATAAACTCATGTTCACAATGTTTACTGAGGTAATAAACAAGAGAGAAGTAGAGTCATTTTCTCATAGACTTCTATACAATCAGACTTATTTTTGCAACCAGAGGAGTCGCCCCCTGATGGCAATTAGAAATAATGCAAGTTTAAGGCACTTCTGCATTGGCTTCGCTGTTCAGACAAAGAGGCTGCTTCCATATTAACATCCATTCTATCTGAACCTTGAGAAATGTAACCTGTATCTGCAAAGCATATTGGGAAATTATATGCATCTTAATTTGGGTGAAGTGACCCTTTTGATTGCATTGGATTTCCCTAATTAGGCATTTGTGACATGGAGAGCTGTATTGTGCTCTGACTCCGTAAAGACGGTGTCATGTCCTCCGTTGACCATCAGTCCGGCCCCTACCTGACGGAGACATGCACACCTCCTCCCTCCTCCTTTGCTCTGATCGACCGTCCATTCACCGGAAAGCTTTCTCAGCCTTTGAGAGGCTTTTCTGGGGGAAAGAAGTCTCTGACTATTTGTGCTGCAGATCGGGGCGTATGCTGTACTTATGTTGAAGTATCCTCAGAGAAAGCAATAATGACAGAAGATGATGATAACTTGAAATGACACAGCTGTGCTATGACAGTCAGTATTCAGGCAGAGAGCCCAACACACACACACACACACACACACACACACACACACACACACACACACACACACACACACACACACACACACACACACACACACACACACACACACACACACACACACACACACACACACAGCATTTGTTTGTGTGTGTTTTGGCCATCTGAAGGCCTAAGGAGATCCTAAGGGATCCTGAGGGATAATAGCCTGTAATCCTGTCAGCAAATGGACTCAAATGAGGCGAAAGAAGAGGCAACCCAATTACCCGGCCCCTGATACTGGCAGGATTATTTAGTATTAGCATATGTGTGAAAAGGCATCAGGCTATTTAGTTTGGCTCGATGTGCATTGAAAGGAGAGAAGTAGGAAAAAGACGGTAATAAGCAGAAGGCAGAGTGATTTAGCTCGGCCTCGCTATGTCTCTTCATTCACATTGAGAAAAAAAAAAAAAGAGTGGCCTGTTAGCCTTTCCATTAGTGACAGCTGGGGATGTTTAGGTGGTAAAAGGAAATGATTATATACACAATAAACATGTGTATATATAGGACCAAACAAGCTGCATGTAGCTCTTGTGTTTTATAACATTGCCAACTGGACTCTAAAGGCCGCATTCATCTGTTTGTTTGTTATTAGTCTTGTTAATTATAATTTTTTGCACACTTTATTGCGAGCATTCCTCAATAATTTTGTATTCATACAAGTTCAGGGTCCATGCAAGGAAACTATCTTTTTGCTTGCAGCTTTTTTTGTAAAAAAATATGCACCTGTTAATCAAGCGGTCAAATCAGCAGGGTTTAAAACACCACATTTGAGTACGCAGAAGAATTAAGAAAAGTGTAATTTTACATTCTCTGATGCCATTTGTGCTGAGGAAGATTTATTAAGATGAAGCAATTATTCAATCAACAATACGTGAATCACCAAAAACTTTGACCAAAATGCCAAATATTTGCTGGTTCAGGCCTCTAAAATGTATGAATTTGCTGCTCTTCTGTTTTATTGCAAATTGAAGGTGTCACATTGTGCCCTGGTGATTGAGGCATTTTTCTTTGACCCTTCACTTAGTCCCGCCCCTGCAACGCAGACTGGCCAGTCATAGCATTGCATCGTCCGGCTCTGACCAGGGTCCAACAGCTATCCGGCTCTGCTCCGTAGGATCTCATGCCATGTTTTTAGAAACTCTTCATTTTCAGGCTGGTTTTGTGGATTTGGTCAATAGTTAAACATTTTGTAACAATGATACTCGTTACCCAGAGAGGTTTGAAGGAAATCTGCGTTTCCGAAACGTTTCGTTTCGACGTAAAGATTTGTGGAGCTAACATTAGCAGAATAAGTTAGCACAATATGAACTAGTTTAAGCAGTTCTATGCTAGGCTAGCTGCTGAAGGTATACTGAATGTATACACATGCTTCTTTTGATTTTAATGATTGTAACAGTGAATAAAGACCTACCCGGCTTTACAGGAACAGTGTTGTTCCTTAATTTAATTGTCTTCTGTCTTGATCGCCAGCTAATCTGGTGGTTCACTTTAAAACTGTGATCTGTAGGCTTTGATTTCACTGCTGAATCTGTTTCACATCCAGATATATCCACATATTATAGACCATTCTCTTTGATTCTCATTACGATCGCTGTGGGTTTTCCAAAACTTTGATCATGTTTATGCAGGGAGTGCAGTAACTGACAGTGTGGGCTCAATGGAAGCTCTGACAGCTTGACGGAGTAGCAGCGAGAGGCGGGGCTTAGCAAAGGGTCAATTAATACATTAATTGAAAACAATCATTATGTCCGTCACCAGCAAAATACAGGTTTTAACTATGACATGAAGGAGACATAAGAATAAACAACCACACAGAAAAAAATGTCTACAAAAGAGGTACTGATTTTGCGTAACACACAACAACCTTGAGTATCTCGGTCATGTCAGAATGCTCAGCAGCAGCTGGGATCAGCTCCAGCCCCCCGCAACCCTGAATAGGATAAGCGGTTACAGATAATGGATGGATGGATGGATGGATGTATTTATGCAAGTTTGACCGCTGAAGTTTCTTTTTTATCATTCGCAAGAAGCCAATGGAACTGTTCCCAGACTAACAGTATGCTGAACAACACACACTGACTGTGTGGAGCGGCTGTGCAAATACACTTCAAGTGCTGACAATAAAGTAAAGTCTCATCTTAGTCATCGAATACAGTTTCAGTTGTTTCACTTATTTTAACCACCGGCATGTCTCTGTGTTTTTGCTCAAGCTTCTCTACAAAAACAGTGTGGATTATTTGTTTCTGCTTTTGGAATTCAAGATTGCATCTTCATCACAGTTTTAGCTGTCTGGATTCAATCTGTTTCTCATAATGTTCATGCATGTCTTATTGCTGACGTTAAAAACATTCATGATTGCTCTGTGTTTCAATTCCTGTTTTTTTCTGAACACACCCTAACACATCTTCGATGATACACATCTTTCTTTCCCCAAAATTTTGGCCTTACTCAACATTGGGATGTACAACTTTATTCAGTCCTAGATGACACACACACACACACACACACACACACACACACACACACACACACACACACACACACACACACACACACACACACACACACACACACACACACACGTTGAATGCAGCTTTTAGATGCTGACGTTGACTGATATATAATCTATTACCTACATAGCCCTACTGTACCTCTCACCCAGTTCATGCTGGGTTAGCTTCACCAAACTATGACCCTAAAAAGGATAGATACTGTGCTTTAGAGTGGATGGTGTACCTCTGTGTGTGGCTGCAGGTGCCGCCTTATGCTTTTTCATTTGCAGTCTATGTGTACGTTTGTATCCAGGAAACCGTGGGAGACTGTTTGACTGAAAACGTCATGTAATATTATCATATGCTACCTAATCAGTGAGGTTGCTTGTTTAAGGACTTGATTAAGTTAAAGGGAGCAGTGCTTGATAGTTGGTTTGCAGTCCCGAGAAAAAAAGTGTTAATTCTGGTTGACGCCTTAGACTATTACCAGAGTTTGCTGTCAAAACCTACCAGGTGGAGATGAAGGCTAATTGAACAGAACAGTTTTCCTCGCCACAATGCCCCATTCTCATCTCGGCCCTGCCGAGCGTGAAGACTGCCAATCAGCCAGTCCTGATTTCAGCTACAAACTTATTTGCATATTCATTTGTCCCCTTAGCAAAAAAGGTTTGTTAACATGCAAAGTCCGCGACCTGGAGTGACACCGTGTCTACTGCTGTTTTGATAAGATTGATGAGGCACTCCACTCGCCACCGGAGCTGTGAGAGATTTCGCTTTTCCTTTGCCCTCCTGGAGGGATTTAGCACGTTAAAGAAACAAAATGCAATATCTGCCAATTAGACGACTCCTGGTGGGGGTTTACAATTAAATCAGATCGTGGCATTGGTTTAGCACACGACGGCTTGAGTGTGGTTGTTTAGATTTTTAAGTAAACCTGTCAACCCTCTAAAGGACGTCTGGATATTAAGGTTTACACTGGTCTGAATTAGGGTGACCGTTTTTTTTCTTTACGTTTTTTTGCATGTCAAGGTTACATACAACCATTGTTTTAACAGCATTTCAGTATCCATTTCAATGTGAAGCAGGTTCTTACTCTGTTGAAATATAGTAGATGAAATATTGTCTAAGTAATGATTGTATATAACCTAAACTTAAAAACTTTTACAAATGTATCCAATTTTAGATGTGTACATATCTTTTGTCCTGCAAATTACCAAATTGGTTGCTTGCACACAGCTCAAAGAGTAAGTCACAGTTTATCAGTCTTTGATCTTTGCTAGTCACAAGTCTCATAACATAGCTTGTCGTTTTTGCGGCCCTGCTCTGTGTAGCAGGTGCTCTTCACTCTTCCTCTTTTCTTAGCAGGCTGAGATTAAAACAAAATGAGACCTACAAGTGTGATGAAACATTTGTCCAGCATGTGGTTTCATGAAGCGCTGGGTGTAAAACCACTGAAGTGTGGTTCATCTTCCCTAATATTCATCCACAGGCCAGTGGCTTGTCGTAAAGTTTGTTTTTCAAAATGATTTGGATACCTGACAAGCTGATCTTGTTTGACCTTTTAATGAACCTCAAAAAGTAAGTACAGATCCAGGTGTATGGACTTCAAAAAGTAATTTGTCGCTTATTATTTAATCATGCACTTTTCTTTTCACTCTTGATTGGCTCTGGGTAATTTATTTTATATTAGAAAAGTGCTGCTTTACTAAGTATTGTTTTCAATAGAGCCTCAACAATACATCAGCATGTGGTTTATGTCGGATAGATAGGTATAGGAAAATATCATACATGTTTTAAAGGCTGCATTCTTATGTAGAATTCACTTAGATTTTTCCTAATTCAAGTTCATTATATAGCATATTTTTAGTCCTTTAAATTCTGCAAAGTTACTGTTCAAAGTGTACTATTATCTTATATTGATAGTTGCATAATATGATTTAAAGTTGATGGCATGAATGTAAAACATCTTTACATCAGCACATCTATCACAAAATATGTTTATATATTGTCCACAAAATCCAGTATCAATCAGGTTCTTATTGTTATCATTCATTTTACCTTCACAAGTCACCCAACTATTTTGCCCGTCTGGTATCACAGTGGTGTATTTGCTTTGGACATTTTCTGTTTCTTTTAGAGAACAAACATACTTAAAAGTCTATTCCTAAAACTAGAACAATGATCTAGGATAGTGTTATGCAAAGAAACTGTCATGAATAACAAAGAGAGATATCACTCCCTTTTTATTAGTTCCTAGTGTGTAGGAATTGGCGGCTTCTAGTGGTGAGGCTGCAGATTGCAACTAACTGAAACTTCTCCTGTGTGCCAAGCTTTTAGCAGAACTGCGGTAGCCGACACGAAAGCGTAAATGACCCTATCTAAAAACAGTGTTTGGTTTGTACGTTCTGAGATACTGTTGAATGCCAACTCTGTGAACAGGACCCATTCCATATAGATATAAACGCATCAGTCAAGTTAACAAAAACACAATGATTCTTATCCTCAGGTGATTATGCACTATGGAAAACACACTTATTAATAATATTATAATTAATTTCTTCCAAAGGATCCACCTAAATGCTACACACAGGTCCTTAAAGAACCTTGTTGTGATCCCTGTTATACATTTTATATGAACCATTTTGTTAAATAGAATATATTTTCTCTCTGCTGGAATCTGGCCAGTCTTTTCTAAGTGTTTTTCAGGCAGGGCAGTGAACGCAGCATAGCTCATAATAAAGGCTAGCCCAGTTTTTATATCCAAGCAGGGGTCAAGTTTCTACGAGTCTTAAGCCTCCTTAATCAAGGACAAAACACACCATAATCACAAAAGGAGACTGAGAGAGAAAAGACAAATGAAGCTAAAACAAACCTCCTGAACAGCAGACAGTGAAAGAATGGAGAGGAAAGGACAAAATAGGGAGAGGGTGTGCCTCCAGACTTCAGATTAACAGTGGCCTCCTTACGAACACTGTTTCTTCCTGCCTTGGCGTCAAACTTTTCTCAGGGGAGAATCAGGACACAGCTATCTCTTACCAAAATACCAACGCTCATGTTGGAGCCGCATGCCTCCGATAAGCTAGCTGGCCCATCTAGATTCAGCTTTCTTATATCAATTAGAAGTGTAGGGAGTTTACACTGACCCAAGTGTGCTCTTTAGTTTAAGCTATCTATCAGGCAGCAACCTCCAGTTGTGAGAAGTGGAGCCAATGCTGAACTATATCCTATTGTTTCCAAAAAGAAGTCTGATTGTATAGAAGTCTTTGAGAAAATAACCCTACTTCTCACTTGATTTATTCCCTCAGTAAACATTGTAAACATGAGTTTATGGTCTCAATCACTAGTTCCAAGTCTTTTTCAATACAGCATGATGTTCATTTAGTTAATTATCGTCCCATTAAGAGTCAAATAACCCATAAAGCAGGGTATTCCTAAGGGCGGGGTTTTCTTGTGGTTGACAGGTCAATCTTTATGGCGTCTCTAGGGCAACTCCTTCACAATCCAAATATGGTCCTTTCTGTTCACTGGTTGTAAAAAACAAGATGGCGAAATCGAAAATCCATGATGGCGATGTCCAAAATGTGGAATTTGAGGCTTCAAAACCGCAGTCCCACTCTCAGTTTCTTCCTCACAACACACCTAAATATTCTACTTCTGTCGAGGGGTATTTTGTAATTGTAGCCCCGAAGCTCTACCAAATAATACTTGGCCAGTATCTGAGGAGTAACTCCTACGCTGTCAAAAAGTGTGTGTTATGTAACCCAATCCATTTCCACATGGATTAAAAAATAACCATTATCCTATTAATGGGTAAATCAAGAAAACCTAGATTAGATACAGACCTCTCTGAGCCAAATGTCAAGCTTACAGTAGGTGAATGTTTGATACTTGAAAGTTTCATTATTTTTGGAGTGCAGTACTCTTAAAACTTTTAATCGGTGGTAATGTGTATCAGAATTATTAGAAACATTTGAAGAATAAAACCGCTTGATTACTCTAATGTGGTTACCAAACACCCAAACATTACTCATCTGTGTCTTATTTCTCCCTTTTTCCCTTCTGCCTCTGCATCTCAGCTGATAAAAGCAGCAGTAGCAGTGTGGTGAAGCAGGGTGCGATGGAGCAGCGTGAGGGGCCCCGGGGTCGCTGGACACTCTGCCACGTGGAGCTGACGCCCTGTGAGCTCCGGCTGTACACCCTGGACAGCAGCGCCAACCGCCAGCTGGGTAACGCCTACTCTCTGTCGCACTGCCAGAGCGTCATCTCACCAGCACCCTGCAGCCAGCCCGGCCAGAGCGCCCAGCCCGCCGACCAACGTACACTCCAGGCTTTGTTCTTCAACAGCATGCGCCTGCAGCTGCGGGCGGCCAACCAATGGGAGGCCTTGGAGTGGAGACGGCTGTTGTTGGAGAAGGTGCAGGCAGCCAGACCCGCAAGGAAGGAGAACCACCAGCGGAAGACCGGTGTTGAAAAGCAACATGCCGTCCATTTCCCTGCGCCCATGTCACCGTCCTCGTCGCCCTCTCCGTCAGGCCTCGACACCAGGCCCGATGGTGACAGCAACACCCCCACGTCAGCGGAGGCGTCGCTCTCCCTCCAGTCTAACTCTTCCATCCTGAGCAGACCCACCACCCTGCCTCTGTTCACGCAACGCTGCCAGGACGTCCTCAAAGCTGGTCTGCTCTACCAGCTGATGGATCAGAACACCTCACGGGCTTTCACCTTTGTCCTGACCAGAACCACTCTCCGGGCTTTTCCCACCGAGGGCCGGGGGTGCGTGTCCCAGCCCGTCCTCCAGTTCTCCCTGGCCTCCTGCTTGGCCGTGAAGCACAATCAAGAGCCTGAAAACGGGGAACCGTGGCCAGCCAGAGGGGACTGCTTCCAGATAGTTTTCCCCAAAGAGGTTCTCAGACTTCGGGCGGACGATCAGCTCAAGGCCCAGGATTGGGTGGAGGCCCTGCGCGAGGCGGTCGGAGCGCAGAGGCCGGCCCAAGAAGAGGCGGGAAAGTCGGGAGAAGGAGCTCCAGCCCTCCAGGGAGTGCTGTTGAGATCTAAACCGTCCAGGGAGAGGAGACAGCGGGAGGCCCAGAGAGCCAAGCGGCAGTCAGTCACCACTAGTTTCCTCAGTATTCTCACCTGTCTGGCTGTGGAGAAGGGACTGACGGCTCAGAGCTTCAGGTGTGCAGGTAAATGACCTTCACACATACATACACACAACGTCAACATCACTCCAACACAAATTTATCCACAAGGATTGGATTAAAAATTGGAATACATTAAAGGTATACAGATACGTTTGCACACTGGGTTTGTTTGTTTGAGTGCAAAACAGAGGAGAAGAAACATGTAAAAATGGAGGTATAATGTTTGTTTTTTTACTTCTTCCCTTTTTTGTAGTCTGTGTTGAAAGTCTTATCCATTTAAATCATTATGACTGTCTTGCAGAGGGTTTTTATTTGTTTGTATACCAAAATATAACAAAAGGTATCAATGCAGAGAAGTATTATGGGTAAATTACAAAGCTATGTTCCAAATCCAACTTACAAGGAACATTTTGTACGATATAGAAATGAGACACAACGTGCAATCTCGCCACCACCAACAATTATTTCCGGCAAAATCAAATGTTGTTTTACTCATTGTAATAGACTATTTTCATGTGTTATTTGCAGCTTTTACTTTGTGTTGGATTTCAATTCTTCTTCTTCTTCTTCCACCAATGGCTTTAATATAAGATTTCACTTCTTCACATTGAAAGCTTACTTAAATTATCTGACCGCGCTTGACAAACATCTCCGTGTGTAGAGACATCAAAATACTCTACTGACCAAAATAATTTCTTTAACATACATCTTCTCATTCCCCGTAAATAAATAAAAAATCCAGAATCTATGAATTCGGTGAATATGATGATATTTTTCATTTAAAATATTTAACTTCTGGAAACAAGATTTTCCTTTTATGTTCACTGCAAAGTCCATTCTTGGTGCAGGTGAACAGGAGGTTTCACGTTTCCACAACACACTAGCACAAGTTGTATATTGAACCATGATTGGCTTCCAAAGTAGCTGTGATGTCACAATATCCTGCTGATACGTGCAGGTGTGCATGTGTTTAACTCAGAGAAACTTCCCTCTTGAGCAAATTAATGTGAAAACAATCTTCTACTGTCAAACTCTGCAGTCAACAGTCAGGGAACATACAAATAACGTATAACTAACTGATTTTTCTTAATTGCTCACAACAAGGTCTGTGGATAATCTTGAGTAACTGGATCATGATTTCTGGAAAGAATTATTGCTCCTGTATTTTTCAAATGTAGTTTTTTGGCGCTTTTAATATATGAAGGCTGCTGCCTCTTTAAATGCATCTACTTATTTGTGTCAGTCAGCTATTTTTCCCCCAGTTTTTCAGTATCTAAACCTTTTTCATGTCTGGAGCCATTACAGCCGCTCTTCCTTTCTTTATTGTCACCCTTGTTAGTCCCCATAGCAGGCCCTTGGACAGCCCCGTAAATGGCAGGCGGTGCTTTTACTCTCCCTGGGTGTGAAACGTGGGCTTCCTCCCTCTCTTTTAGGAGGGCTTTGAATAATCACCGCTCACCTCCCTTTTTTTTTTTATTTGTAACAACTGGCTTATTAATGCAGGGGCTGTTTGAAAGGCCAGCTGAAACAGGAACAAGCGCAGAGGCCGTCTGGGGGCCACTGATGATAATTGGTAGGCTTAAAGCACCGGAGGAGAGGAAAAATGGACGAATGAATGAATGAATGAGAGCGAATGAAAGCGGCCTGGGGATGCTACAGTGGTCAGGCTTGATCGCGGCTGTTTGATTGAAGGGTTTCTGGGTAGAGCTGGATGGGAGGGACAGCTGGATACGTGCTTTTTCTATACAGAGCACACCTCTGCTCGCTCAATCCGTTTATTTCCCTCCTTTTCCTCCCTTTCTTTCTCTTTCCTTTCAACAGTTCATTCAGACTCACAGCTTTTTCCCTCTTTTTGTCTCCCTTTCTCCCCCCTACCCCCCTTTCATTTATTTGACTGTATCCCTTCTTAGTCCCCTGCAGTGTGACAGCAGGGCCTGGAAAAAAAAGAAGCTTTTACACCATTCCATTTCAAGGCCTTGAATTGCATTTAAGACCACTAGTTATTGTTTGAGTTCTTGTGTTTTTATAGGTTTATAGTTTTAAGTGCTTTTAGCAATCGTCATCAACTTTCAAATAATAATTTTAAATTTTGCTCCCCTCTCACCTCTCCTTGGTAGCACGACAGCTCCTTTTTTTTTTATTGAAATGTGGCCTATTTCTTTTTTTTTATTACACTTTTATTTTGTGCTAAACAGAAATACATCTCTATGACCTCAAGCACACAGTGAGGTGGAGAGTGAGAGGATTGAAAGGAGTGAATGATGTATTGGCTCAGTGATACATTTGCAGTGAAATGTAATATACCTGCTGATCTTTGCAGAAATAATTAGTTTTTCAAAAGTACCAAACAGTTCTCTAATGAGTAGAATTGCTGCTCATTTTGATTTAGCTGTAAATTAAATATCTTTTTAGGTTTCAAATCGTTGATCGATTCTCAACTTGAGCACTGGGAAGTTAAGAAGGCCATTTTCATAATTTATGACATTCTATTGACTAAATATTTTATGAAAAATATAGCATATTGTTCAATGATGAAAAAATAATGATAGATTGCCGCTCATCTGGTTAGTATGTGTTATGATGCAGTTTGTTTCATTGGATATATATTGTACAGGGAGCCAGATCATTCATAATGGTTCTAAAAAATTAAACTATGCATTGATGAGCTGTTCTTAGAGATCTTCAGTAGGAGCCAACAGGCTTTGGGCTGAGTGCCACAGACGGGGTAGGGAATTATTTTAAAAACAGACTAAGGGTTCTATTTCTGCCAGGCTGTGTTGAACTGATCGTGGACTGAATTAAAGAACAGAAATTTCTGTACATCTTAGAGTTGATGAATCCATTAGTTGATTGTTAGTTTTGATTTTTTTTCATGGGATTTGTTGAGAATAAGAAAAATATCTAATGTCAGCCTTATTATTTAATTAAGCATAATATTTGTGTTAGTAGTAAATTGATCTAGACTTGGTGCTTTGACTGTTGTAGTCTATAATTGATTCAGAATTACAGTTTACCCCCGTAAAACTAATTCATCAGAAATATTCATTTTCTGTTGTTTACCTGAATGCATATCTGATTATTCATATATGAAGCCTCTAATCTAAACAAGATCTCTTGATGATCAGTACGCTACTTTAGTATCCACTGGTCTCTCTTTGAACTCGTTTCAAGTCTGCCCACCTGCATATGCATGCTACGTCCATCCATACATATTGGGTGATTGGTTATTTAACATCAAAATGTATAAATGTATTCAGCTAATTACACATGGGAATTGCTGCGTTTTTGATTCCTTTTGAAGGAAACGGTTAGTGTTCGTTTGAAGACCGTCCCTCCCCATCACACACGCACACGCACACGCACGCACACATATTGTGCAGTGTGTGTCCTCAGGTTAGCTGACCCCTGTCGTAGCACTGGAGCACATTCTCAGGCCCCCGATGGACCATGTGAATCTGTTGGACAGGGGTGAGGGGAGGGGGCCTTTGGGTGAAGTGGAAATCAGTAGATATGAGGGAATTGAGGAAGTAGGAGGTGGGCTCACATCAAAAGATAGACAGTCTCTCTCTGTCTCACACACACACACACACACACACACACACACACACACACACACACACACACACACACACACACACACACACACACACACACACACACACACACACACACAGTCTTACTCATAGTACTCTCCATTTGTGTGCATTTTCATTCGAGTGTTTGGTCGGTGTGAATGGGACACATCAAAGCTCAAGCTTCTCTCGTCTTTTCAGTTTTAATTCGCACACGTGTACATAACACACACACACACACACACACACACACAACCCACACACCAGTTTCTCTCTCAGAGGTGTGGTGGTTTAAAACCAGTGGCGGACAGATGAAAGTGTGAGCCCCCTTTTTTTTTGTTGCCCTGATGTCATCTCTCTCCCTCTGTCTCTCTGTCTTTCCCCCGTCTCTCTGTCTCCCTCTTTCTCCCTCTCTGTCTCTCTCTCCCCACCATACACTCACCCCCGGCCGGTCAAAGTGACCCTCTCTCACTACAGAGAGCCGCGCTACAATCGGTAGACCTTTGAGCTACGTTTGAATTCCCATTCATGTATTCCCTGTGTCCCGCTACTTCTTCATCCCAGAAAAGACCCATGAAAGATCAGAGACGATGAGAGAAAGCAGTGGAGAAGAGATCCGTTTTGGTTGGTTATTACATAATGACTGTATTATAATATTTTCATTAAAAAAAAATTATTTAATAATTTTTTGTAATTACCGCTGCAAAATGTTATATTTTATTACAAAATGCAGAGACATTTATTACATATCGCGTTCAAGCTTCACAAAATGCAGCAGAATATCACAAAACGTGGGTGTAATGAAGTGAGCTTTTTTCTTACAATTTCTCGAGTTATTACATAAGTAAGACTACAGCATAAAAGTATCGGATCGCATTGGACTCAACAAGTGTTACCAAAAAAGGGGACACTGAGTGTATATATGTATACTTTATTTACCTATATTCTTATATTTACGTTTACTTACATTCTTATGCTACATACCTTAGATACTAAATAACTTTATGGCTTAACAAAGCAGTACAAATGCATACTGTATTTATATTTTCTTTATACAATAAAACAATCTGTTCAGTCTTCTTAGATGTTCCCTCTGCAGAGGGCTCTTAGGGTTGTTTTGCTGCTTCTTAAAGTGGCCCTATTATGCTTTTCCACTTATTCTCTCTCCTTTAGTGTGTTGTATTTATTTTTGTACATGTAAAAGGTCAGTAGAGTGTAAAACCTGAAGTCCACGCCTAAAGGAGTTACCCTCCCCCTCAGAAGCTCCTGAGCTGCCTAAAATGGCTCGATTGAATTCTCTCCATCACTTCCATAACTTTATGAGGTCATAATGTTACGGAAGTGACGTAAAACTCTCCGGCTAGTTTGGCCCTCAAACAACAAAAGAGAGAGAGAGAGTTTTTTGAAATGTGAAACGGTGACCAATCACAACAGAGCGGGCTAACTGACCAGTCAGGGCAGACTTTGTTTTCTGGAGGGAGGAGCCAGCGCTACAACGGAGCGTTTCAGAGAGAGGGTGAGAAGAGGTGCTGCAGGACAGCCAGGATGAGAAAAACAAGGAGGATTATGAGCATTAACGCATGTAAACATGTTGTAACTAACTTGAGATAAAAATATGCACCCGGAAAATAACATAATAGGACCTGTTTAAGGTTTTGGTCGGCATCAGATTTTTATGCTTGCTGTTATTTTATCCTTTGTATCCATAGTCCCAAATGCATTATCTGTTAAGCTTTACTTTCTTTTTTTTTACAGTACAGAGCTCTTTATAGACTGCCTCAGTACATTTACATCCGTGTGTGTATGTGTGGGCGTGTTCTCTTCTCGTCCCATGATATAGAATTTGAGGTTAAGGTTAAAGATTGTTATTTAGTTTGCAATTTTTTTCAGGCTCCATACGTATGTGTCTTTGTTCCTCTGGCCCCAACGGTGGCAGACCAGAGTCGAGGCCACAGTTGGCCAGAAAGCCGGCCTCGTGGTCAGCCCTTTCCTCGAAGTGACACAGTGTTTCTCTGACTGCTGACCGTCCCCTCTGCCTGCTGGCTCCCAACCAGTGGACTGTGGTTCCTTTGAAAGGGCATCCACCCCAACAACAGCATGAGCTCACTGCTGTAATTAGCCTGCACATGTGTATTCGATCACGGGTCCTTCAATAAGATAAGGCTCTGTTGTTTTCCGTCTTATCCACAAGCAGTAATTTTAACCAAAATAAAATAAAAAATATCCATTGTTGAAAGCGATGAAAATGGATGATTTGACATGGTTCTTCAATTAAGGGTTTTAGGGATGAAGTAAAACTGTCAATCAGAATTAGATCGGAATAGCCGGACCACATCTCGAGGTGGTCTGACTCACACTGTGATCAAATGTCTGATGGTTATAAATGCAGTTTGCACAGTTTAGTCATATTCTTTCTCACAAGAAAAATATTTAAGTGAAACCTCAACTCAAGCTGCACTTCAAAAATCTCCACACAACCCTGATCCTTGGCAAAGGGAAAATAAGTAGAAACTCATGTCATGCATACAGTAGCTTCCCTTCAACCTGGGACACGTCATGTTTACTGACAAGTCTGCAACCCCACCCACCTATTTTGCACAATGAGATTGGATTACAGTGTGGGCAAAAACAAAATGATGCTTATTAATACCAGGTGTAATCAGGTGTAAAGACTAGTGATCCGGTGTCAACACAAGCTGAACATTTTACAGTTGAAAACAAACTTATAAAACAATAACACGGCGTGTGCTTTTAAACTCATTTGTCATTTCTTTACTACGATGTCTTTTTACTGACTGACCGGCATTAGAAACATAAATTGACTTGGCCGATACATCGACCAAGTCAATTTATCGGTCTGTCTGAATCGATAAGCAGATTACTATCATCAATAAAATGGATTGCCATAACTACAAAAATAAAACCAAAATTGCAATAATCTGGAACTAGGTTTCTGACTACCGGTTGTACAAATTACACAATTTAAGGAATCGATAGTTACAACTCTAGTCCAGTCTATCATTCAGTCTTTATTTGGCTCAATCTCTTAACCCATATATTTCTGGGGATCTGTTGTAGCCAGTGGATATCCGGGCCAAGACTTCTTTTTCCATGCACTGCTCGTTGTTTACAGTCCGATTAGCAACTTGAGATGCAAGATTGAGAGTTGAGAGACAACGTGTACGACTGGATTGTTTCACAAGTAGCCAGTTTTCAAGCTAATTTTAAACCTATAAAAATCAAAATCATCGTCAGGCAAAAGCCGGTTGGTTTTCAGATTGCATTTTAGTCAATACGTTCTGCCTCTTTTGCTCGCCACATGGACTGTTTACCTGCATAAACCAAAGCCTGCTCAAACGTGATTGCTCAATTCTTGTCCGACTACAAACGGAAAGACAAACTATTTTGATACCAAACCTTGTCCCACTGCCTGCATATTCTAAATATGAATGCAGTATCTGTTTATCAAGGTTAATTAGTGGCTGACTGATGCTCCAACTTTAAAACGGATAAATCCAGCTCTCAGCGCTGATAAGACCATTGTCTGTCTCTTTCAGACATCAGATTCTCGTCTATGATATGAAAGTACTTGACCTGACTTCTTTTTCTTCTTTTATTGTCTGCCTTCATCTTTCCTTGTTTGATCTCACTCTTTTCTTTCATGCAATTCCGTCGTTCCTCTCATCTCTCAATAGCCTTTTACTCATTCAGCCTGTTTTCCGTTTCCCCTCTGTCGGTCTGCGTTGTGCTTGTTCTGAAGCACCACTGACAAACAGGCTGACACACGTCTCTCTTCCTCCGTCGCTTGTCTTCTCTGCAGCTCTCCATGCCTCCGTTGTCCAAAACCTAGATAACAATCTCCCGTTTGTTTTTCTTCTCTTCCTCTGTTCGCTCGCTGTTTTCCTCCAGGCCCCGCGTCCTCCGAGATGCTGCTGGATAGGGGCCACCTGTCGCAGTGCTGTGGCGCTCAGCTGTTTGTGTGTGTGATCATAGACCAGGTCCGGGTGTTTGGGTGAGGAGTGAACTTTAAAGAGTCGAGAAGACAAAGCAGGCAGTGGGGCATCTATCAGGCTGAATGAAGCTGAGGATCTGTTGGCCTTTTAGGTCTTAAACACTTTTGTATTGAAGTCTGCTGTGTTGTGACTACTGGATGAACCAGAACTCTGTTATTTAAGGGATAACTTCTAGGAAAGGCAGGTAGATTTAGGCAAACATGGATATTAATAGTAGAAGATGCACTAAACAAGAAGATGAAAATAATCAGTATTCAATGATTGTTCCCAGCTTGGACATACTTAAGGATATACATGTGGTTTCTGGAGATTGAGGATGGGAATGGACACATTAGAATTAGGTGGACTTAACCAAAAAGCAAATGTTATGGTATTGATATTCCCTGCATCTCAAACATATAAAAACCACGATGACTCATCATCAGCAGTCAAACACAACATAATTTAGACACTCCTCAAAACAGAGCACTACATTTAGTTTTCTGGATAGAGACTTAGATATAAAGATAGATTTATACCACAATAATACAGCAGACTTAAATATAGTTTTAGTCTAAAATTGGTGACCAAGTAACAGAAGTGTTTATAGCTGTTCCCAAAGGCCACACTCAAAGGTCGGTCAAGAAGCCAGCAGTCATAAAGAGGGGAGTGATGCAATAGTTGTTTGAATATACGGAGACATTCATAGTGTTGTACTTTTTTGTACACAAAGATGTGAAAGTCTGGGCAGAGAAGTACCTAATAGTTTGCTGTTTTGATGATGTTTCGTTGATGTGAGCATATGTCTCAAAGCCACTCAGACAAGTGTATCTGGATTTTTAAAGATGAGCAGCAAGAGCACACTGTTAATAAATCCTATTGGTTTATTGTAGAACAGTAAAGTGCCTATATTGAAAAGCTCCAAACACCCAAACACTTTTTTGTAGACCCGAGTTATTGACTGCTGTTTCTTGAAGAAACCCATTTTGACCCTTCAGTGTCGCTCCGTCGCTCGTGATGAATGTTTAGATTTTTTTCTAGAATCGGTTTACTTTTTTGTGTGATGTACATGTTTTCTATCAACTGTAAAACCTAAAAAAACAGATTGGAGATCATAAACTTGATCTCAAGAAACACCTCAATTTTACAATTTCTCTACTATTCTGTAGTGCAATAAAATCAGCTGTCAGTTATTTTCTCCAGATTATATCAGTCATGATACAACATATTATCTTCAGAGTGCCTTTTTAAACTTGGACTATCTTGTTTATTATCTACAGGTTGACTCGGCTGGATTAGTGGGGTATTTAGTGAGGGGCAATAAACTGACAAATATTAACGCCAAGTCCTTTGCCCTACAACCTTTGCGTTCTCCTAATCTTGGCTCCAGGAGGCTGTTAACACCAAGGAAAGACTTGTGCAACACCTTAGGACACAAACGTATTTGTTCCACATTAAGATAGAAGATTATTGTGTTGGTTTGATTTCCATTTTTGACACTTTATTAAAAAGTGGTTTAACTGGTATCCTCATGGTTACAGAGACATTCAGCAAGGCTCAACACTACATTTTAAAAGTCGTTAAACTTAATCTTATCTCCCTATGGTTTTTTCGACTAGGTTCATCTGGTTCTTTGTCAGTTTAATTGATTTGCACATTTGTTTGTGACGCACCCACACAAGTGGTTCTGGTTCCGACAGCTTTTTAATAATATATTTTTAATAATGCAACAATAATTAAAAAGCAGGCCAAGAATTTGTTGCAAAGGGCAACCTGGCAACTGTTATTGCCAAGCCCTGATTCAGACAATCTAAAATATCATATCACATCATACAATACCAGTCAAAAGTTTGTCAACTACTTTGAAGAATCTAAAATATAAAACATATTCTGGTTTGTTGAGCATTTGTTTGTTTACCACATAATTCCATATGTGTTCCTTCATAGTTTGGATGTCTTCAATATTAATCTACAATGTAGAAAAAATAAAAATAAAGAAAAACCATTGAATGAGAAGGTGTGTCCAAACTTTTGACTGGTACTGTATATTTGTTTATTAATGAGATATAAACACACATACAAACTAACCCAACGACTTTCTCCTCAGGTTGTCAGCGTCCAGTCGGTCTCTCCAGAGGAAAGGCGAAGGTCTGCTACTACAGCGGCTGGTACTACTGCCAGAGCTGCCATCAGGACAATTCTTTCCTCATCCCAGCACGTCTGCTGCACAACTGGGACACCAGCAAGCACAAGGTGTGAAAATACACACAAACACAAACACACAAATAAATGAAAAATAACCACTGGCTTTCTCAAAATATGACTTGATTGTCAGCAGGGTATCTTTGGGTCTGTCATGTGGTATCAAGTTGTGCCCTTTTAGACAAATTGTAGACAATAATGATCACAGTTTATAAAGTTTTGTTTTTTTCAGCTAAAAAATTTCAAATTAACAAAATAATTTCTAAATTCACGTTCACTTCAGCCCTGTGTGAAATAAAAATTATAACAAAAACAACGCTTTCATTCATTTCAATGAAGCCAGTTTGGTGCCAATGGAGAGGCCCCCAGTATAAACGTTGTATTACATTACATTACATTACATTACAGTCATTTAGCAGACGCTTTTATCCAAAGCGACTTACAGGAAGTGTATTCAACATAGGTATTCAAGAGAACTACTAGTCACCAGAAGTCATAAGTGCATCTCCTTTCTTAAACAAGCATCTAAAAGCATAAACCAGAGCAAAAGTATAGTGCAGAGGCAAATTACTACGAAAACAATAATTGCAACAGACTAATACGAATACAATAAGTGCAACAAACTAATACGAATGCAATAAGTGCTACCAGGAAGGCTCCTGACTCTGATGATTCTAGAAACAGCTGTGCAGTGTTTTAGTGTCTGATAAACCTTCAAAATTACACATCTATTACTCCAACTGGACTTCATGGATTATGTTTCATTTCTAAGCAGGACCTAATACAACACATCCCCAACAACATGGCCTTCTACATTGTTTTAGAGCAAGGTCGCTTCAAGTTGGAAAACAAGCCAGGGTAATTTTTTTTATTCTTGTGCAGATTGCTGCAGATGAGAGACAATAGTTTTTTAAATATACCACTAACATGTTTGTCCACCAAATATGAAGTTACACCCAGGAGATGTTAGTACAGCTTAGCTTAAAGACTGGAAACAGGGGGAAACACCTAGCCTGGCTGTGTCCAAAGATGAAGAAAATCAACCTACCAGCACCACTCAAGCTCACCTATAAACAGGTTATAACTTGTTTGTCGTCTCAGAGGCTTTTGTAGGGACTCTTAGCCCTGCATCATCCAAATAACAATCATGGGACATACAGCTTGTTGGGTATTATCCCTCTCGTCTCCCATCCTTAGTGCAGTGACCCTGATGGAAACTCTAATGTGCTCCTCCAGGTGTCTAAACAGGCCAAGGAGTTCCTGGAGTTTGTGTATGAGGAGCCTCTGTTGGACGTCCAGCAGCTCAACCCTTGCCTGTATGAGCACTGTGAGCCTCTCAGCACTGTGCTGCGTCTCCGTCAGCAGCTCCAGTCGCTGCGGGCCTACCTGTTCAGCTGCCGAGCAACCGTCGCCGAGGACCTCAGACGAAGGTAGGTTGGCGGTGAAGCCTATTGTGGTGGTGAGGCAATGTCTACTTGCAAACCACCATCATAGGTCATTTTCATTTTTTTTGTATTGCCAATCGAGCAATTGCAGAGATTTATTTTGCAACCCCTCAGGGGATTGTGACCCCCAGCTGGGTACCACTGATTTAGAGGGCTGAAACACAGAACAGTGCAACTGAAAACAATACAATCAGAAAACTAAACAAAGGAAAGTGAGAAAGTTTGTGCTGTATGAATAAATAAGTCCAATATAACCCAGTTTAAAAGGTAAAAAAGGGGAAAATATTGAGCCACTTTACTAACATAAATCACACATAAAAAATGTGCTTTGTACAGAGATTTAAAAGATGATAATAATTCACCTGCAAAGCGGTTTAAAATAAGAATTCCTAAACAAGCAGGTAGCCTTCAAGAAGCTAATAAATTTGGGTGAGACATGCTGCATCTTGTCCTACTCAGAAGCTATTCTGCAGCTTCTGAACTCCAGTGATGTTCAGCCTCAGT
The DNA here is from genome assembly GCF_027596085.1 of Anoplopoma fimbria. NCBI lineage: Eukaryota > Metazoa > Chordata > Actinopteri > Perciformes > Anoplopomatidae > Anoplopoma > Anoplopoma fimbria. The sequence continues at coordinate 841,956 of NC_072464.1, read as the reverse complement.
TTGTTGAATGTAGATTATTATCAAAAAGTAAAAATGGCTGCATGTGTAGCAGTGTCAATTTCATCTATGTAGTGCCCCTTAAGAGGAAAAGATGGACTAGAATAAGAATAATAAAAACAACCAAAATGGCCTTTAAACTTGAAGGGAAGAGGTTGGATGTGATCAGGAATTTATTTGTGACCAGTCGACAAGAGTTGGGTCAGATTTTAAAGGGTGAGTTCACCCAAATCCCACTAAAACACACGCAACAAAACTATTTTTAAATTTGTAAATTTCATTTCTTAAGTTATTTTCTGTGCAGCTACTACTATCTTATAACATTAGCAGGCGGTGTCATCAGAGTCACACTGACTGATGCCCTGTTATTATTCCTCTGGTGATTGATTGACTTCACAGACTGTTAACATCTCCCTGTATGATCCGTGTTTACATGTGTGTGTCTGAGTGCATGCATGTAGTATATTGCCATAACTTTTATCTGCATGCATTCCTGTCTATATATATATGCTGCATACACATAAAAGATGTGCGCCTGTGTGTGCACATGTTCATGCGTGTGATGATCAGTGGGGGGGATGACTGTTTATCTGAGCGGGGTCCCACACTGAAAGCCTTGTCTGTGAGCTGATGGATGATCCTTGCCCTGCTCCAGGTCACTAATACACTCTGATCCAACTATTTCTAAAGGAGAAACATCCACCTCAGCAGACAGTCTGGACTAATTAATACTCTCTCATGATCATTGTCAAAACCCATAGTTTAACAGTATATAACCATGCAAATTATTTTGGTTTTTTAAGACTTATTCTTTGGTATAAGTTTTTCCCTAAGACAACTGATCACAGCCAGGTCTGTGGATTATCCAAAGTACCTTTCCAAAGTACCTTTCTGAAAAGAAACAAAGTCTGTTGAATTTTTTTATTATAAAATATTTGAATGCGATCACCACAAACATCTCCATAGGATTAAAATGGCAGGAGAAATATCAGTGAAGGAGATCATTTGCTGTAATTTGGTTTACTCTTTAACTACAGTAAATGCAAGTCACGGGTAAATCAAATTAAAAATTTTAGTAAAAAGAAAAAAAGCCCTATACTATAATGACCATTTTGCTACTTGGGCCTACTGTATATCTAGATCTTATATTACTTTATACTATTCCTGGCATTTGTGCTTTATTTGTGTTTTTAATACTCCTCACAGTAACCGCAAATAAAGATATTTTTATTTTACAAAGCGGTCAAAAATATGTCAAATGCTTGCTAATGGTTCAGAATAACACACTGATTGTCAATGTATACAAACATGAGATTAAATCTGATGATTATAACTCATTATTTTTGGTCTTCAATGAGAGTTTTAATGTCCCACTATTGGAATGTTTTTCTTTCGAACTTGCCAAGTAGCTTCAAGCCAAAAACCCATATTAGTCGTACCCTGTTACAGCACAGAGACGAGCAGCATCATTTCCTTCTGTGTTTACTCCTGTCCCATTAGCTAGTGCCGGCTGGTGCCCCGCCACTTCCAAACACTGCAGGATTGATGAGGGCCGTGGCGCTAAAACCTTCCCCTAGTCATCAGTCTACTTCATGGGGGGATCTGAAGGGAGATGTCTGTTGCATACATGCAGAAAGCCATGGAAATACAATCCCACACACAATTACATGAGGCACTAAAGTCTGTAAATCCAAGAGCACTATATCTTTGGCCCTGTGACGGATTTATCAAACACTAACAGGGGATTACATCTTTGATAGCTTTGCAAAGTAAACCTTGATCTGCATTATATGCAGGGTAAAAGCTGTCTTTGTTGTTTCATTATCAGAGTTTGGTTAAAGATATGAATTAATCTCATTAAATAAGATAATTGTTTTGGCAAATGAGGCAGGTCTGATGTCTATTTCTGACGGAAGGCCTTTTGTAATGTAACATGGTACATGCTATATTGGTGCGTGTAGCATATAGTGTGCTATATGTTCCTACGTAGCATGATACATAATGTTTACAATGGTAGCAGATTTAGCAATGGAACAATGGGTCCCTGATTTCAGACAGAAGTAAATAAGAGCAGGCTTCTCATTTCTTGCCAGCAGCTGTTCATTTTGTTGGTTTAAATGATAACTGTCTTTAGCAGATTTTATCAGCTCAAGTTAGCAAGCTAAGAAAGCTAATGTTAGCTATAATGCTGACTTGTTTTCGGCAAAATTAACTCGTTGCTAGATGATTTCATGTGGATATTAGGGTGTTATTTCAAGGTTGCTGCTCTTGGCTTCAAAGCCTCCATTGTGGAAGCGGCTGCTAGGAGTTGTGGTCGGAAGGTCATCGGTGCAGCGTACCGGTGTCGTTGCTACGAGCCATCCAGTCCTTTATGCCCAAATTGAGAGCTGTGTCCATATCCGCATAAAGTCAAACGCGTTTCCAGTGCCTGTTGGATATAACTTATTTGGGCTTTTTTGCAGAATGAATATGTATGGTATATCATGTATACAAGATTTTTTGGTTTGGTCATATAATACCAAAAATGGTATAAAGAAGTGATTTTTTTTTAAAAAGGACTTGGCTATGACTGTTAGATGGCTTCTAGGTAAATAATAGTGGTTGTTGGGATAGATCTGGTTGTATGTTGTGGTGTAATAATTGGTCTCGGTGGTGTTAATAGGTCTCTAAAGTCTTTACTGGGTTAAACAAGGTGGTTCTTAGTGTGTTTAGGGTTAGTACTTCATCCTTATCGGATCATTCAAAACCTTAACACCACAAACTTACAGCTTCCGGAAAGTTTCTTCAACCATGACACTGTGTCAACACAAGTTGAACGTTATATGCTTAAGAAAGATAAGATTTGGTTTTTGGTTTGCATTAGATTGTAATGTGTTTATTTTATAGGACCTCCTACAACTGCTGGTTCACACACACTTACTCAGGTCAGACCCTCCTTCAGTACACGATCATAATCACAGATTGGTACCAAAATCTGAATCAAAGGTGTGTCTGCTACACTGGAAATACACAGAGGATAGTAAAAATGAAATATGGAATTAAATACTATCAGGTCTTATGCAAATATTTTCATTTGTTGTCATGTGTGTGTGTTTGCATATATGCATGAATCTGTGTATCTTCTACTTGTACTCTTATCCTAAAATGTGTTAGTTCTCAAGTACCTTTATCAAGATCGGCATACACTTTAGAGGTGTGTTCATCTGGGCACCGACTACACACACAACAAGGAGCCAGACTGTGTTTGATTATTGGACCTGTGTGTGTGTGTGTGTGTGTGTGTGTGTGTGTGTGTGTGTGTGTGTGTGTGTGTGTGTGTGTGTGTGTGTGTGTGTGTGTGTGTGTGTGTGTGTGTGTGTGTGTGTGTGTGTGTGTGTGTGTTTGTGTGTGTGTGTGTGTGTGTGTGTTTGTAGTCTTGTGAATGCTGATGTGGTAACCGTTGGTAACGTACCTAACAGAGCAGTTTATCAGAGGTGCCTATCACCATGAGGTGTCTGAATCACACACACACACACACACACACACATATGAATACATACACATACTTGTGTTTTGGTGACACTCAACACAGCTTAGACAGGATTTAACTTGGTGCCATCTATCTTAATGGTCTTAGAGGAGGTCACACACACACACACACACACACACACACACACACACACACACACACACACACACACACACACACACACACACACACACACACACACACACACACACAGTCCTGTCTGTGTTTTGTCACATAATGTTGGAAGACAGAGGGCGTCTGACTTCTATATTGATATTATCACTTTATTCAGCTCCATGGACTGAAAGGCTGGTGGTTCAATGTTAAATCAATGTAATGCTTATATTTAACTGTATATTGGACCATTGTCTTCCATATTTAAATAGCTCGCGTATATAATGACCTAAGTTTAGGTTTAACTTAACACCAATTTAGACACAATGTTAAAAGCATGAAGCTGATCGAACTCATATTTTCAGCAGCACTAAAGATCATACAGTTTATGTTTACAATTGACAGGCACTGCCTAAATTATCTCTAACATATTTCATAAATTCAATTTAAATTCAAAATCAATTTTGCTGGATAGAATTAACAAAATAAACTTCCTTTTACTTGAAATTGTAATGTATTACTATTTATTGCATTTAATCTAACAAGCACAACCAGAATCTTACAATATATATATTTTTTGTTGATGTATTCATACATTTCTAGACAAAATTGTCCTGCCTTGATAAAGTCTATTCTTTATGGTGTACGCCGTAGCACATAATGTGGTTTGTCTGTATAACATATTAAAACGGTAACAATAAAGGGTAATGCATTTTAACTTGACCTGTTTTGTTAGTAAAGGAGGCTGGGAATTGTGGTGTTTATTTCGACAGGAGTCGCTGAATGATGTGTTGATTAGTGTTTGTGGCATTTAAGAGAATATGCTGAATACTCTGACACATGACCTGCTTCACAGAGAATTATTTATCAAGACTTTCCTCTCTTGTGTCTTTTTACAGGATCTTCCCCAGGGAATATCTGCTACAGCACATCCACCTGTACTCCATGGCTGACCTGCAGCAGGTACACACACACATGATTACATGCTTTTATGTATACAGTGATAGTGATGCCATTCACATGTCTAACATGAACTGAAACTGGTATGAAAACTAGACTGACATTGCATTAACCAGTTTTGTCCTATATCTCAGTCCGGACTGATTCTCACTTCAGAGCCTTTTTTTCTGATAAGTATAAGTTAAGATAAAGATTTAAAGTAAGGATAATGTTTGGCTTAACTGAGTTTAGTTTTGTTACAGATCTCCAAATTGCTGGCCACATCTCAAATTTTGTTAACTGTAAAAAAAAATTGGGGATTTGAAGGTTGTTTTGCTGGTTGGAGTCCTTTAAAACTAATGTCTAATCGCATAAACATGGTTTTATCTCGTGGGGGATTTTATCTTGCTATTTGCTAGCTAACTACATTAGCAAACAGACTCCTGGCCCTTTCCATCTGTTGTGCTTCATGTTGTTAAAATAAATCATTGGTTAAATTCTTATTCCACGTAAAAGAGTAAAACAAAACAAAAAACCACTAGTGTATTGTGGTAATCAGAAGCTAGGCTAATAAGTTAGCTAATTTAGCCATCTAGCTTGAAAATGTTTGCCAGCCATGAGGAACCACAAAACTATTTGAAACCCATCAGAGTCACACTGTTGCACTAGGTAACACATTACTTCATTACTGTGAACAAACATACTTTAGGTTATCGTGACTTATTCAGTCATACACTGTCCTGCTGCCCCAAATACTCACTAGAGCACCAAATATGTATTCATCCGCTGCTCAAAGTAGTACCCAACAAATGCAATGTGCTGAATGCCCGATTGCTCTAGTCATTTCTTAAGTTCATTTTTTATGAAACATTATATTTGTGACTTGGTTTAATACGTTCTTCAGTAAGAAAATACTGAGAGACAAACTAACACATTGTTGATCTTTTCATTAGATTTTTTGAAAATCTGAAAAACATATAGAATGTTGCTGGCCTTATGTAGTCTACGTCTCCCTTGTTTTCTCTGGCAAGAGTCCATGTGATAACAGTGACAAGAGAGGGTAATGCCCTCTAATAGCCCTATTTAAAACAGGGTTCGCTCTGATCAGTGTCCTGATCCAAGAAAACAATGGTGTCGGTGGAAATAATTAATATCTGGCATTTTGAAAACCTTTAACTCTGCCGCTTATCATATCAGCAGATTTTCTTATTAAATGGCATATCTCTACCGGCATGCCTGCCGTTATTACCAGTTACGCCGCCCAACAATTAAAATGTCTTCAGTTTAATATGAAAGAAGATAAATTCATTTTTTTAAGCAGTGATCATTAAAAAAGGAAACACATCCTGGCCTTTCAGCGGTTCAGTATCTAGTCCTCAAACTGAGTTTGGGGGTCAGAGGAAAGCGACCACAAATGACTGAAAAGTTCTTTTGTTTGTCATTATGTTCATTATGTTGTACCCAGCCCCATTTTTTTTTTCTTTCAACCCCCCTTCTCCGACTCAGAGCTCGGCCACAGACTCTCACGGTGAAAAGGATTGACCCTCCTCCTCCTCCACCTCCTCCACTCCCACACTCTGTGTCTCTCTGCTTCACTAATTGGTTACATTCAGAATCAACAGGCAGAAAAACAAAGCGTGACATCCCTCCATTCTTCCCAACATCCCCTTGGCCTCACACACGCTCAGCACACATGTGGTGTGTGTGTGTGTGTGTGTGTGTGTGTGTGTGTGTGTGTGTGTGTGTGTGTGTGTGTGTGTGTGTGTGTGTGTGTGTGTGTGTGTGTGTGTGTGTGTGTGTGTGTGTGTGTGTGTGTGTGTGTGTGTGTGTGTGTGTGTGTGTGTGTGTGTGTGCTTCACTCTCTATTTCGCTGCTAAACTCTGGGATTTACTCATAAACACCAAACTGGTGATTTAGTACTAATTCCACCAATAGGTAGAGACTTCAGCGCTCCCTCTCCTCCTTCCCCCCCCTCTGACCTCCCCCATCTCTCCCCTCTCTTGGAGATTCTCAAGCACTCTGCCCCTTAATTGGTTTTCCATATTAACAAGCTTGTTTCTTTTGATTCAGCTCCTGAATAAAATGACGCTCTTAATCAACGTGGCTTTTTTTGTTCCAGCTCAGAGGTCAGTGAAGGCTAAACTCCCCTGGCTAAACCCTGGACCACACTAAGTCTATTCACCACCCTCCACCCATATCCCCCATTAGGAGCCAGCTCATTCGGAGAAAACATATGTGTTTGTCTAAGGACGCTCTGCCCTTTTCCTCTGCTGGTTTTAAGGATTGTTTCTAGGGTTTTGTGTGAGGACTAAAGTAGTAGCGAAGTAGGTTTGTGTTTGTGTGTGTGTGTGTGTGTGCGTGTGCGTGTGCGTGTGTGTGCGCGCGTGTCCGTGTGTGTGTGCGCTTGCAGCAGGCTTCCCACAGTGGTACTTTGGCATTCCCTCTATGCCAGGCATGCCTCTCCACTCACACTTGTCCAGACACACAGAGGCCTCTTAAGGAACTGTTAAAAGTTCTCAAAGATTTGCAGGTTCAGGTCATGGATTTGAGTTTTGGTGGAGCTTTTAACCTCAAAGCACGATGTTAGAGTTATATGGGCAGATCAAATAGGGCAACAAGAAAATCATCCTTATTGTCTATATCTATTTGTACCCATTGCATTGACTATAACTGTGGCTTAAGTTCACTCTATAAAACGTTTCAATTCCAGCTAGAATTATGAATCGGTATTGATATATTCAGTGTCCAATAAGTAGCAAGAAGCTGCAGTACAGAAATACCAAACTAGGTCTGAGGTGACTGGTCGACGTTCTCTTTTTTGTATTTTATCTACATCCTTGGCTCAATGCGAGTGTGCCTGAAGTAAGCTCATGGACTTCTCTTGGTCTATATGCTTGAGGTGATTTATACAGTGTCAGCAATGTAAAATTGACACTTTTTGTCATTCAGAGAGCTCTGAAAATTAAATGACAAGAAATGAAGCTGCTAAATTCTAATTCCAGAGACTTGATAAAGCAAAAAGCAACTATTAGCAATGGAAAGATATAGCGGAGTAATGTTTACCTCACCAGAGAAGTCCCACTTTGTTTACATAGCCAGGCCCGCCGCATATGGCTTTTAGTGCATGTGAGTCTCTGTTGAGCCCCACTGGCTAGCTAACAGCCCCGCTCTGCCCTGGTATGGCGGTTAACGCTAAAAACACCTTCCCGACCCACAGTGTCGTTGCAGAGGCGTAAGCCCCCCCCCCACCTCCCCTTCAGGTAAAAACTGTTAGCTTTTTAAGCACTGTTGCTGTTGTTTGCACTGTTAGCGCTGTAAGCACCGTTAGCTACTTGCCACCGGCTTAGCCGTTGCCATGTTGAGAGCCATGTGGAGGCAATATCTGAATTCAGATGTGCTCTGAATTCAGTTTTGACAACCTTTAAGTTCCCAGCTAACCTTTGACATGTCCAGCGACCAACTTAAGTGTCAAATTGAGTTTAGAAGCATTTTGTGTTCCAAACATGTTTTGGGCAACATCACCTGAGTTGTATATATTTAACTATGGCACAGCTTGAGGGCTTATCTTACACCAAAGCGGTGCACTAGTGAGTCATCAGATCTACCTGTCCATCAACGGAATGTTGAATGTAGTCTTTGTAATAATCTCTATATAGCAAAATTGTAGAGCAATTCCTGCAACACAATTTTTGCACGAAGCGCAAAGAGCATCTCATAACTGAAAAGCAGTTTTTTTCCCTGGACTTGATTTCCCATGATTCAAGCACGGAAAACACAGGCTCACACGCAATACTGATACTGATGTATCTTATGTATCTTTGCAATTGAAATTTGAAATTTGCTTCAATTTAGCTTTTTTTCAACCCATTTATTTTTGTACACAACATCCAGATTTTGAATAATTTCTGTTTGTTTTTAATTGAACTTTTAACAGAGAATGTTGCTTTTCATTTACTACTTGTCATAGACACTTATTTAGGGTTTCTTTATATCTCAATATCTCAACTGGTAGGTTACTCAAAATGTGTGAAACCCCCTGATAAGACAGACTCCAGCATGCAGACACTGACAATCAACATACATCAAGTCTTCTATATATAAAGTTGTGCGTGCATGTGTGTGCGTGTGTTAGAGGAGAGGAGAGGGTGTTATCCAAACAGAGCTGGTCTTTCCAGTCATGTAATCCCAGCTGGCTTTCTAGTTCCTCAATGGAGCTGTGGTAGTCTGTGTGTGTGAGACAGACACAGAGAGAGAGAGAGAGAGAGAGAGGAGGGCAGGCGACGGCTGTTAAACAGCAGTTTTAGGGGATTAGGAGGTTTTGGAGCACAAAGACTCTGCATGGAGCAGAAAAGGAGGTTGAGCTGGAGGGGGAGGAGTTTAAGAGGATGGATGAGGGAGAGGAGGTGAAGTGTGTGTTGGGGGTGTTTGGAGGGAAGCAGGGTTAAGGGGGTGGAGTTGTCCCGTAGGCAGATTGAGAATCATATTGTGAACATTGCACTGTTTGCAGTTTCCACATTGATTTTGGTAATCCTGGTACTGATACTACTGTTGTCTTTTCTAAAGTGAAAAGCATGTTAATAAGGTTTTTGTCCTCTACATTGTGCAATGATTTAATAAGTTTACTTGTTTCACTGACTCAAATCAGAAATGTCATCTCTATCAATAAGTTCTATGAACTAAATGAAAAACAGAAACTACTTGTTTGCTAAATGACTGTAATGTAATGTAATATTTGCGTTTCAATCGCATCCGGAGAACTGCGAAGATTAGGTTTATTTAGACCAATGAACAACCAATATGTTCTTTGTATTTAGTTTGGGGACTCTGATGGTTGCGTTGGATGTAATGAATGAAAAGGAGACATGCTAAGTTGAAAAGGGACTCCAGATCACCTGTCTGCAAAGTAGACAATCCGCTGAGTGCTTGATGGTTATTTATTTCTGCTTTTTGCAGTTAAGTTTTATTTATTTTGTTCACTTGCTGTTTTTCCTCTCATTGCCACTCCCTTACTTCCTCATGTTGTTGGGGGGATTGATGGTCATTTAACGTGAAACTAAATCTAAATAGCTTATGTTTATTTAGGATAAAGCATGTGGCGGGGATTTCTAAAAAGGAATATTGCCGTCTTAAATGTATTTTCATGAAATCTGCAGTCGCACTGTTTTGTGCTAAGCATTCAGTGTAGACATAAGTCAACTGTTCCTAACATTTTTGAGTAATGTCTTCTTGCAACCCCTCATCAAAGAGTTATTTTCTATTCTAAGATTGTTTCATTTCATTCGTTTTAGTTACCTGAAGACATTAAACCATCCAGAAAATAATACAATACAAGTTACAAAAACTGTAGTCTATCTGTAATCTTTCACATTTCCTTTTTCCTTTCATCCTGTTAATCATCTCAGAACTCCTGAATTTATCTTACCTGTGTTGACTGCCGACCCCCTCAAAAGGACTCTAACCGTTTTGCAGAATCCACACGTCAACAAAACCTGTCTGTTGTGGAGACAGAAGTTAGACTGAGCCAGCCGACCCTGAACTCCCATCGGAGCACTAAGAGGTCTGCCAGTGGGCTGGCTGCTGGTTGGCCCAGACAGTCAGGACAGCCATCAATATTTGACTTCATTGTTGTCCTTGTTGGACGCGAGCAAGTGTACAAATTAATAGGGTTGAAATTTAGGTTCCTGTATGAATGATTGTCCCAGTGTGACCCAGCTGGCCTTGGGTACTTTGGTGAAGCAAATAAAATGGTCACCGGATTTTTATAGCAAGCAGTAATGGCAGATAAATGGGGAATTAAAAAAAAAATGAGGGAAAGTATTTTAGAATTTAGAGAAATAAATGTGATAATATCACAGGTAAGTTTATTTTTTGATTAATTTATGATGAATGATTGAGTCCAGGCCTCATATGTACTGTACGTTGTTTTCTTTATATTGCTTTACCCCTGTTTTCGCCTGTCCGTTTACTTCCGTCACTCTCCATCCATCCATCTTTCTGTGTTGCCCTCCATCTTTCCCACCGTCCCTCTTGAGTACCCAGCAGCCACCAAAGCTTTGCTGCCAGTCGTTTGATTCTGCCCAGTCCAATTATAGAGGGCCTTAATTACCAAGCCTGTCAGCCTCCATCAGGAGAGCCATTCGTCATGTGGACCGGGCTGGACCGGACTGAGCAGGGCTTGCTTAGGTTTAGTGTGAAGACGCGTATAACATTTATCATTTGTACTGGACTTGTTCACGCATACAGATGAAAAATGTAATTAGGGACACTTAGAGGTAAACGGTGGTATTTTCCTTTAGGCCTAACAAACATGTTGGAAGCATTTCCTATGTAATAAAACATCTGTAGAGATCATGTTTGAATGAAAGTTCAGATCTTATCGCACACCAGCAGCCTGCATCAAAAGTGCATAGAACGACTTGGTAACTCATTCAGTCTTGCAAAGCTAGCTAGCCTACCTTAGCTTACCTTAGCTTAATGTAAAGAAACCTAAGGTAACGTAACGTAACGACTGAAAATATGCCATACCTGCATCCCTAAAGCTCACTTATTACCAATTATATTTTTGTTTGTTTAATTTGTTCACAAACAGAAATATTAAAATAACAATTTGTGGTTGTCGTCACACAGTGAAGTTTCCGTACAACCAGAGCTATAGACACAAGCTTTCTTCGATGATTTGACATGAGAAGCAGTTGACTAAACCTTTGACATTGACATAATGGCAGCCATAGAACCTTTAGGGTGCTAAAATGCTTGTGTATATATTGCACTAAGACTTAGCGTAAGAGTTCAGCAGCTTAATGGAGTCTGTAACAAACTATAGCTTCAAGGGTTTTGATTTGCAATTTGGAACACAGAGTCTTCTTCCTCCCCCTAAAACAAATTATCACTTTTACACTACTGAGTGTAGTGAGTAAAATTTCTGTCCAACCAATGTTTGGTTCACTCTACAGGGAAGCTGTGGTTGCGGTACTACTGCTTTTCACAAAGAATGAAGTTATGCTTTTCATCTATTGTTGTAGCCATTTTTTTTTTGCTACTTATTTTCATAGATGTAGCCGTGGACGTAGCTAGCTATGAAGGAAGATGATGAGGAAGAACCTGTGATTGGACAATTGTTTCTTCGACATGGGAAAAGGCCAAAATGACGCCATTACACCATTTGTATCGCTGAACAAATCGGATCGGGGCAGTGATTTAGAAATAGGGCTGAGCAAGATTTCAGTTTGATAATTTATCTTTTTTTAACGGAATCATATTGTGATGAAATCACATATTGAGATATCGTGATAAACAGTTACGTCCCTGAATTGATTAAAACAATCACATAATTAAAGCTGCAAGCAGCGATGATCGGGCCCTCGCACTGCATGCGTGGCGGGGTACCGGCGGGACGCGTGCTCAAGAGGCGGCAAACGCCTGCGACAATCAGACACCGCGTCCAATAGTTAGATGCCTAAAAATACAGAAATTGAACAAATTACTGTAGCGGCCCCTATTGGATGAATGGAATGAAAATTTCAGGGTTTGTCACAGGATGCGATGCCGACATATTCTGCAAGTTTCGTGACGATAGGCCAAACGGTTTTCAATTTAATTGTGTTGTTGTACAAAGCCACGCCCCTATTATGTTCACTGCTCCATATCTTGTAAACGCAATGAGATATCAACAAGCTTTTTATAACTATTGATGCTATTGTGTGATAACACGGAGAAAGTTTGAAAGCAATAGGACTCTGCATTTAGGATGAGTATGCAAAAATATGTTTTTAACAAAATTCGAAATGGCGGAAAATCTATGAGGCGGAGCCTAAAAGTTAGAGGGCATGGTTTGTAGAGCAGATGGAACTGGATATGTGTGTAAAATTTCAAGTCAATCGGACTTACAGGATGAGGGCCGTGGCCTTTCAAAATCGAAATTTTGTAAGGGGCGCTATCGAGTCGTCTTGCAACTCTGACGCATTAAAATCATATCAGGCAACTACATTTTTTACTTTTAATGTGTGTGCCAAGTGTGGTTGTGTTTCAAGCATTTTTAGACCTTTAAAAACACCTTCGTTTTCATGCAAAGCACGAATCTGATACGATATATTTATTTACATCACCCATTACACGTCTGAGAAGATCCATGAGTTCATGAGCATCCCAAGCCACAGAAAAATCAACTTCCATTTTCATGGTGAACAAAGCGTTGCCACGGCAACGGGGTTCAACGAAACCCAACAATATTCAGGGTGATGCAACAACAAGGTCTTAAGGCTTTCCTTACCAAATTTGAAGTCGATCTGGTTCACTGGCTAGGAGCAGTACATCAAAGTATAAAGCTTGTCATTTCCTTTTGCCAGTAGGTGGCGCTATGCTTTTGGGATTTGTTTCTGCATTGGAATCTGTTCAGCCTTGAACCAGCATCATGCACAAGAGATTTTGGCCAGATTGGACTATGTACCTTGGAGTTACAAAAACGTCCTTTTTCATGGCGACCGGCACGAAGTTGCCACAAAATGGTCGCCACACCACATCAAGGTGCTTGGATCAAACCTCACCATTTTGATAACTTTTGATCATAAAGGTCTCAAGGTCATCCTGACCAAATTTGAAGTCGATTGCATAAATTCTGTAGGAGGAGTTCGTCAAAGTCTGAAAATGACGAAAAATGCCTCAAAATGCAGCACATTGAAAAAGTGACTGTATTGCCCCCTAGTGGTAGAATGGAACGATAATTTAAGGGTATGTAACAGGATACGTTGTGAACATACGCTGCAAATTCCGTGGTTATAGGTCAAATGGTATTCATATTATGTGTATTGATGTAGAAAGCCACGCCCCCTATCAAGTTCATTGGTCCATATATTCCAGACAAAATGAGATATCAACAAGCTTTTGATAACTTTTGATGACATTGATTCAATAATGATCCATGGGAAATTTGGTGGAAATCGGACTGAGCATTCAGGAGGAGTTTGCAAAAATGTGTTTTTCTGAAAATTCAAAATGGCGGACAATTTCGGTAGGCGGAGCTTAGGGTCCCAAGAGGATTATTTGTAGAGCTCGCGAAGGTGCATATGTGTGTGAAATTTCAAGTCAATTCGACTCACCGTGTCCAAATGGATTACTTTTGAAAAGTCGTTTTTGTAGGGGGTGCTAGCGAGCCATTTTGTCATATCCAAATGGGAGACCTTGAAAATATAAAATTTTTCACCAGTCCTGATATGCATGTCAAATTTTCTGACACTTTGAGCATGATAAAGCCCTCAAAAAGGCAATTCACTTTCCTGAATAATAATATGCGGAATAATAATAAACACTACAGTTTCAATAGGGCCTTCGCGGCCCGACGTTGTCAGTGCTCAGAAAATTTGATATAAAGATAGCAGTTTTGTTTTTACATCACGCTTTACATTACCACTCGTTCAATGTGATTAACAAAACCGAGCTACTGTTCCTCCCGGGGAAGGGTTGCCCGCACCGAGACCTGTCCATCACCATTGATGATGCCGTGGTGACGCCAACTCGGACTGTGAGGAATCTGGGTGTGACCCTGGACGACCAACTGTCGTTCTCAGCAAACATTGCATCGGTCACACGCTCCTGCAGATTCCTCCTCTACAACATCAGGAGGATTCGCCCCTTCCTCACTGAGGAGACGGCGCAGGTGCTCATCCAGGCTCTGGTCATCTCCCGCCTGGACTACTGCAACTCACTACTTGCTGGAGCCCCGGCGTCGGCCATCAGACCTCTGGAGCTTGTCCAGAAAGCTGCAGCACGTCTGGTGTTCAATCGCCCCAAGTTCTCCCACACAACTTCCCTTCTCCGTTCTCTACACTGGCTCCCTGTAAGAGCTCGCATCCAGTTTAAGACTCTGGTGCCTACAGGGCAGTGAAAGGAACAGCTCCTTCCTATCTCCAGGCCACGGTCAAGCCCTACACCCCCCCACCACTCCTCTCTGCTGCCTCGGGGCGACTGGTTGCCCCGTCGCTCAGAGGTCCCTGCGGCCGATCCACCCGGTCACAGCTTTTTTCTGTCCTGGCCCCTCAGTGGAGGAATGAACTCCCCACTGACGTCAGGACAGCAGAGTCACTGCCCATCTTTAAACTCACCTCTTCAAGAAGTACTACCCTGAGCCTTCCTCGTAGCACTTATTGCATTCGTATTAGTTTGTTGCACTTATTGTATTCGTATTAGTCTGTTGCAATTATTGTTTTCGTAGTAATTTGCTTCTGCACTATACTTTTGCTCTGGTTTATGCTTTTAGATGCTTGTTTAAGAAAGGAGATGCACTTATGACTTCTGGTGACTAGTAGTTCTCTTGAATACCTATGTTGAATACACTTCCTGTAAGTCGCTTTGGATAAAAGCGTCTGCTAAATGACTGTAATGTAATGTAATGTAATGTAATGTAACAAACAGTGTATATATGGACTTTTTCTTTTTTCTCTCTACAATTTAATTTGTAATATTGGGACATTCTATCTTGCCTAGTGCATAGTGTTTGGACTCTTGAAAACAACATCAAATGAATAATCACTGATAGCAGCGCTAATCTGTTTTACTGTAAATGTCGAGTCAAAGGCTGACTGGAATATATCTTGTTTTTAGTGAGATTTTGTTCTAACACATGACCCTCATGTTGGTCTGAGACTCATGATTTGATATCAAGATTGTACTTTAGGGCACAGTATGGGCTGTTATAGTAAGTTCAGTGTAGGCCATTAATCTCAGTCTATGATTTACTGTAAAGGAACCCTATTCGTGTGTGTGTGTGTGTGTGTGTGTGTGTGTGTGTGTGTGTGTGTGTGTGTGTGTGTGTGTGTGTGTGTGTGTGTGTGTGTGTGTGTGTGTGTGTGTGTGTGTGTGTGTGTGTGTTTTTGTGTGTGTGTGTGTGGTTTCTTCCTCCTCTCTCCATCTCGTCCTCTTCTCCTCGTCGTGGAACAAACAGCATGAAGGAGATTATAATTGGGAGGTCCAGAGCTCTGCCAGGTGGAACCACTTGTATCTGAATACAGGCTCTCGCTCTCTCTCAAGATCTCTCTTGTATATTGTATCTCTGCCACTCTTTCTCTTACCTTATACTCTGTGTCTCACATACACTGAATTATTAACATGTTACGACAAAGCAACCATATTCAGTTTTATATTTCTGTGAGATTCTGCACAGCTTTTCTTTTCACTAACAGTTTTTTCCTCTTAAGTCATCCACTGTCTATTCACCACAATACAACTGCAGCCCCCCGCCGCCAAAGCCCCCGCCTCAGTTCTTAAAAGAACTTGCCAAGCATTGCCATTAAAAGGCGTTCACCTCATTTACTGTCTTCCTCCTTCCTTCCTTCCTTCAGTTTCCATTCCTCCTGTCTCCAGTCTTTCCTCTAACCCAGAGAGGATTCCTTCTCTCTTGTAGTTATTTGAAATGAGTTCCTTTAAAAAAGCATTGTTAACTGATTTCAAAACCTGCAATGAAATCGTGTTTCTCTCCTATTTTCCCCCATGTCAGCACTTTCATGAGCCGGACAATATCAGAATAAGTTCCGATTTTTTACTTTACATTGCAAAAAAATCTGAATAGTACAACCGAAATTTACAATTAAAATATGTTCTATGTATATGTATATATATACAGTATATATTCTGAAATTAAAAGGGAGAAATATGTAAAATGCTGACTAAAGAATATGTAAATGTTCACAGTATAAAGAAAAAAAGAGATTTGATTAAAAACAGCCTATTATCATTGCAAATTACAATAGATTAGAAAATATCAGTTCAAAGTTGGAGAAAGCAACATCATGATGGTGGTCACATAATTTGGTCAAAGATACTTTGAAGTACAACATGCATTAAATCTAATTTTACTGGTTAACCTAAAGACTGAGAATACTTAAAGGTAAGGCCTTTTCCTTTAACAGCAGTTTGTACCTCTTTTTGGACAGGCTTTTTGAACTCCAAACTAAATTCCTTGAATAGCACTTCTGTTTTATCCTCACTAACGCAGTCCCACATAGAGTTTTAGCAGTGAGCCAGTGCTGGTACATTTTTGAAGTCTTTGTTGTTGTTGACCATGTCCTTTCTTCTGTTCTTCCGCTTCCCCCCGTTTATCCCTCTCTCCTCCCCCTCCAGGTGATCGATGGAAAACTGGCTCCCTTCCTGTCCAAGGTGATCAAGTTTGCGAGCGCCCACGTTTTCAGCTGCAGTTTGTGTCGAGAGAAAGGCTTCATCTGTGAGCTCTGCCAAAACGGACAGGTCATCTACCCCTTCCAGGAGAACGCCACCAGGAGGTACAGATCATCACAAATTGTTTCTATACACTGGAACATTTACTTAGCCAAATAGATCGGGGCTGGTCATTGATTATAGAAACTATTGATCTATATTTTATTTGATCAGAAAATATTTGATTAAGAGTCCAGTGAATTTAATTTAACAGAACAATGTTTTGATCATTCAGAGATCTTTGTCAAGTTGTCAAATAAATATTACAAAGCAGAACAAGCACTATAGTATATTGACACAACAGAAAAAAATTATCCCAATAGGTGCGGATCAAGTTCAAGTTCTTTATTTTCAAATCAAAAAAATCGCAGCAACGCGGTTGTTTGAATTGAAAATTATTACATTTCAGGATTCCCCTAAGAAATGTGTTTAAATAAAGCCATGTAGGTAAAATCTAATGAGAACCTAAGATATAAAAAGTGCAGCAGGTGTGGACAGGAATGCACATCCATTTATATACTGTGATGTAGTAATAATATATATGTGCTAAGATGTAAACAGTATAGAAGAAGGGTAAACCAGTGCACTAGAACATGCATATGCAGTACCAGTAAGTATAGTATTTTATTATGGTATTATATATATTTCTTTGTTTCTGTACATTCATAAAGAGGCCTCAAACACCTTGAGGATAAGCTATTTTCTTTTACTCAAGTTAACCATTTTTAACTGGAGTGGACTACTCCTATATTGAGTTGGTGTCAGCTCGTGTCTCTCCATTGCCTTTGCCGCCTCTGAAATTTGCCTCATGTTTGGTCTACATTGAGAAATCCTGCTCTGCAGAAGCTTCTGGAGAGGTTCTTCGGAAGGTAATGAGTTGAATGAAGAACTCCTCTTTTTTCTGAGAGTGCACTTAAGAGCAAAGCACCTGTATCTCAAGAAAAATCTCTTGAGACTGACATGCTTAGTGAACTCCTTTATAATAAGCAAGCAGTGCAGAGCCAGTTTGAGAACTGACTTTATCAAAGAGTTGTTTCAGGGCCAATGGATCAGTTCGTCCAAATGTTAGAAACAATACGTTATTTTTCAACTTCCATTCAGTGGTATATAGCGCTGCAGATAAACATAACATTTAAAAAAAATCCACAGCAACGTCTCCTTGCAGAAACAATGTTCTTGTTTCTCTAGATATTCCAAAGAACTTTCTATCAAAGGCACGGTCCCACTGAAAACAGACAAAACACTGTCTCTAGTAGTGTTAGTTGTGTCAAGAAGTACTCAAATCTTTGACTACAGTCAAAGGAACATGCCACAGTGCAGAAATACTTACTAGTAAAAGTCTTGCATTTGAAATCGTACTTAAGTAAAACAGGGGGGCCATAAATTGATGCAACAAAGACAGAGGGAGTTCAAAAATCTATTTTATGGCATTTTTAATGACATTTTCGTTACAAACTATACTATGATTTTTTATTAATTATAATTTTATGGCATAATATCATTCCTTTTTTTTTTTACATACTATACTATGATAAGTTTTGTGACATTTTTTATGACATTACTATTACTTTTATATGACATTTTTCTGACATAACATACTATGACTTTATATATGGTATTTTTAATGACATAATATACTATGACACTATTTTTGATATACTCTTCTATGACTTATTGTTTGACATTTTTATTAAATACTATACTATGACTTTTTACGACATTTTTGTGACATACTATACTATTACTTTTCACAGGACTTTTTTTTACATACTTTACGAAAACCTTTTATATGATATTTCTATGATATTCTATACTGTGAATCTTTATGACATTTTTAATTACATGCTATACTATGGTACGTTTTTTGGCACACTATACTAAGACACTGACTGGGACATTTTTTAGGGCGTACTATACTTTGACTTTTTATACGACATTTTTAATGATACTATTTTTGATATACTCTACTATGGCTTAATGACATTTGTACTGGAAACTATACTATGATTTTTATGAAACCTTGAATAACATACAATACTATGAATTTTGATGTGATATTTTTATGGCATAATATACTATTGCTTAACATTAATTTTTTGGACTTACAATACTTTGACAATTTTTTATGACCTACTATACTGTAACGTTTTATGACATTTTCAAATACATACTATGATTGACAAGTTTTGTGGCATACCATACTATGACACTTTTGGTGACATTTTTTTATGACTTACTTTAAAAATAACAACATACATTTTTTTGTAGTTTTTTTAGTAGTTTCCTTTTGGGGATCAATTAAGTCTAATTGATATAAGAACTGTATATCATAATGTATTTGTTGATTATATTTTGCATTTCTAATCTGATTTGGTAATGTCACTACAGTTGAAGTAGCAGTAGTAGTAGAATCAAAGAACTCTAGTAGAGGTACCTCAAAATTGTACCTAAGTATTTAGCTACTTTCAACAAATGACAAATGTTTCTGTAAAGAGACGTTGGTGTAATTATTTTTCGTCTTCTTTCAGTGCTGTGAGCAGCATAAACTAAACTCCATCACCAATCCAATCACAAAGAGATGCAAGGTGTACGTGAGCAAGTGCTCGCTCTTGGTATCTGCAGCTTGTTCGTCACACTGGTTGGCATGGGAGATCTGTGTGTGGACGCTCATTCCAAACATGGACAGTTAACACAGTCTAGAGCCTCGTCCTTGTCGCTGAAACTCATAGTGACAGACAGCAGAAAGATAAGAGCAGATCAGGACTGACTCCTAGAAGAAACACACTAGCACCCAGTCTGTACTATCTGTCACATATAAACACACCTTACTTGTTGAGTTGTGTTTTATGACTTGTGAAGGCTGTGTGAAGTCTTAACTGATAACAGCTCTATCTACTGTTCAGTGGAGCTGTTGACTTAGTTACTCAGACACCGGCGGTGCAGGAAATGAGCAATAACTGGATGTAAACAGCATGCAGTACTTAATGGATCATTTTCAGTTAGTTGGATGCATGCAGGTAGTTGAATAAGACTTTGCATTAAAACAGTAATAAGTACATCTATCCGTCTTTCACATTATGGTTTATTTTTATTTGGTGACAAGATATGTAATGAATTGTCATTTAGTTGTCTTGCTTTTAGTGTTTTTGATTGTGGAAAAAAAGTGTGTCATTGAATATGTTACTTTGTTAACGAACTGAACATTCCAATACGAAAAGTTATACATTGCGTCAAAGTTTTCAAAGGTTACTCTATATTTAGTCTTGTTTTTGATGTGAACAAAAAGTTTGACGACAAAGTTTTTCTTTGTAGTTTACAAAATAAACATTGATAATAATCTGAAATTGTGTTTTAGCAAAAATGTTATGGATTAAATTCAAATTTTCAAAAAAGGTCACGGACGAATATTGTTCTTAAACTTACAAAAGTCTTGATGATTTCAAGTAATTGGGAGCCGCATTTAACAGCAAAACTATACCAACTCGGTTTAGAAACTATCATACAACCCCTGCTGTAGTTTTTGTTGTGAGAAAAATGGGATTAACAAATAGTTTCATAAAAGTTTACAAAGTTAAAACTGGTGTAATATGGAATTGTTTCACATTGAAAATGTAATGCATTGTGTTATAGTTTTCATCGACAAAATTACCATTGCAAAGGGGCAGTTTTAATTACTTTAAAACGATTACAGGCCTTTCTACACAAGTTTTGTCACATTATGTTCAAAAATGTTGTATCATAAAATGTATTTGGGATTTAGCAGAATATTTCAATTTCCGCATTTTTCCTTGTGTTTTTTGTCTTGTGGAAAAAAAAAAGGTAGTCTACGGAAATTGAAATAGGTGTAATGTGAAATTGTGACACGACGATGGTATTCTCACACAAATAGCTCGATCAATAACCGGTGTGTTGATCTTTGTGGTTGCAGGTGTGACGGCTGCGGCGCCGTGTTCCACACAGAGTGTCGACAGAAAGCACAGCCGTGTCCCCGCTGTGTTCGCAGAGAGCTCCACCACAAGAGGCCGTCCTCCTTCTGGTCACCTGACGACGACAGCCCCGGGTGCTTTCACCTGCCCTACCAAGACACCTGAGACGCACACACTCACACACACACACACACACACACACACACACACACACACACACAAACAAAAGCAGTAACAGTTAGGGTGCTGCCAGGCCATGACGCTGGACAAAGTGCCTGTTTTTCTGAATCATGCAGGGACCACAGGACAAATTCTGTGACAAGAGTTCAGAGCACCTGATGCATCATCAGGTTTTTGTGTTTATGTGTGTGTAGCTGCTGAAACACACACCTGAGCTAGGGCATCTTTGTCCAACAGTGAAGTACAGGGAGAACACCAACTGAAGATCTACTGCACCAGGCTTTACAGACTGAACTACTTGTATTGTGTCAAACCTCACACGTCAAGGTCATCAAGGTCCACCATCTTCATCCTTTTACCACATCACGGCTTTCACTTAATCCCAAATCACAGCTGATAAACTGGAGACATTCAAACTAACAGTTGGAACATTTCTGTGGTTTATTCTAACCAACGTCTTCCAGCACAAGTTCACTGATGAAACCTTTATAAAATGGACAGAAAATGAATTAACAATTTTAGCAATTGATTAATAATTCTGTCAAATGTGAAGATTTGCTGTTTTCCTTTTGGTTTCTGACTGTTGGTCAAGCAAAATAAGTTCATTTTTTTGTCTTTGTTTACAGATTAAATCTTGAGAAAAACACAAATGTATGTCATTAGTTGCAGCCCAACTCACGATTAAGTGATCCAAAAGTATTTCAGTATGAAACTGTCACAGTGTTGTATTGAAAGTTGGCTGCAAAAAGATTCCTTCTTTAGAGAGAATAACAGTTGTCAACGTTGATTAATGTCCGTTGCTATGAAATAAAATAAAAAAGTATAGGTGCACATTTGTTCCATGTCTGTGTTGAAACAACAGTCGTATGCTCACACGAGCAATGGGACAGGTTTTAATTCCTGCTGTTCATAGTGGCAATAAAAAAAGATCCCTGTCTGAATTCATTTCAATGCAAGTTAATATGAGGCTTCAGCAGTCTTAGTCAAATCAAGTTGGTATTTTCCAAAGTTACGGTCTGTTTAAAATATAATGTTCTCTTTGTGTTACTGTCCTTCGCCTCGTCTCAGCAAAGAACCAAAAAAGGGAATTTTGTACAAAAAAGGCTCTAACTTTGGAATATATACACTTGATTTGATGATATTTTAAACGATGGTAGGAACAGGAGGAATGATTACAGCAAGCAAAAGCTTCACAATGTTAGTAAGGGTATGTGAGGATTATTTTAAGATTAATCAGTTTTCAGAACATCAATAGAGGCTTCTCAAACAACCACTGCAGCAAAATCCATTATTTCACTGTCCGTCTATAAGCTCACTATGTCCCAAACATACATTTATATTTGCTATAATATCGTTTAAAACACGTCTTTGAAAGCCTGTGCAAGTACCAAATACAATAAAGCATTTCCTGTTTTCATGTAATGCTCCAGCAGTTGATTAAGATTTTGTGAGATTAAGACATTTTTTTTAAACGGTTGTCTTACACTTGTGACAGGCATTTAAGTTTTTCTGAAGTTTTAAAGACCAAGAGATTTATCAAGGAAAAGTATCTATGATGAAAATGATAGTAAATCCCCTAGTAGTTATTATTTACTTTGTTTATATGGATCAACAGCAGGAAATGGGTTATGCTGCAGGAACGACTTCATAAGTTTAATTTGACGTTCTGATATTTCTCTCTCCAACCGTAACAACTTGACGCCAATGAAAACTATTGTAACTGTACAAATCCAAACATATTGGATTCCATTTTTGGGTTCATTTGGGAAGTAACTGGCCAATAAATTGGGATGTTTAAACCATTAATATTAATATTATAATAACAGAAGTTTTAAATGATAGCTCGAATTGATTTAATACATGTGGAATGGAAAATGATTTTGAACTGACTCATTTTAAATCAGTGTTATTTTAATGTAAAACTGAAAACAGGCTTGAATTTAAAAAAGGGACTCTGTCAGTCTGTCTGAGCACATTATAGTCTTACTGTAAATCAACAGGGGCAATAATCTACTGTAACTTATTATTTCGTTGTTGCCTTTTATCTCCCCTCTTCCTCTTATTCTACTTCCTGTTGTGCTTTATTCGTGCAGAATCTATCAGATATGATAGCAGCTTTAGCTTTTAGTATCTCTATGCAAACTAGATGGCCTTTAGAACTCTCTGCTTTCATGTGTAAAGGTCTTGAAACACTTTACATTTATGTTTTCTTTACACAAAGAAGCTGTGTTTCCATCCTCTTTTAGGCAAATGTTATTGAAATGATAGAAAAATGAACATTAGTCAGGTTTGATGCTGATAAATCAGCGAACTGATGCCCAAAAATAAAAGCCAAAACTTAATCCAACAAAGTACATTTATAAAGTGGATAACATTAAGTTCTTATTTTTCTACAAATCAAAACACAGTGTTGCTCCAATCAGAAACTGGAAACCTTTAGTAAATGCTGCCTCCATTGATCTTTTAAAGCTGCACTGCTTGTTTTTTCTGTTACAGCAAGTTGAATTTGTATTATTTTGGATGGAACCGTAGCTGCTATTTCTTCCTGCCACTTGTTTTCTTTTCTGAGAAACTGCATTCTCAGTGGCGTCGGACTGATTTTATCTTTTTTCAGTGTTATTTCTTTTTGCTCATCTGTCTTTTTCTTGTTTTTCTAACCTTGTTTGAGCCAAAAAACATTTTACCTTTGACGGATGTTTGTGTGTGAATAATCTTCCGTAATCAGCAGTAGGTTTATTAGTGAATATGTATTTTTGAGATCAAACTGTTTGTGAAGCATGTAGGTTACTGTAGAAAACACTTAACCGATTGTAGTCTAAAATATGGCAGGAAAAGTGCACTGATTTGTCAGTTTATTAGATTTCATTTTTACTTTGAAGGTCTTATAGGCGATATTAAAAGTAATTTAAGTTATTGTTGACTGATTTAGCCTACTTCATAAAAACTGATGAAAGGGTTGCAAAGCCTCTGAGTGAAAAAAAATGTATTTATATGTTGTATGATTTTTTGTTTTTAATGCTTTTTTTTTAAAGCGTTGCTGGTTGACTTGTACTATGGAGCCCAACATGTTTCAGGGATTGTTAAATTGTTTTTTATTTATTTATTTGTGTACCCAGATAAGAGTTCTGCTTAAGTTTTCTGGGTGGAATTTGCCATTTAAAGTTTATGTTATGCGCATGTTAATACATAGACATAATTAGACATTGTTAGACTAATTTGTCAGTAAATATTCACTTAACTGAAGAAAATATCATACTGAACCATACTGTACCAAACTGGGTGCAAATACACAATAGTGATGATTATACAAGAGCATGAGTTACCAATCCAACCACACAAATAACCCCCAATACCTGCTGGGCTCTGTAGTTTGCCTCTATGTAGTTACAGTAGCTGATTTGTAGAGTTGTGTATCTGATCACTTTGAACTTGTATTTATTTATTTGCTTGTTTTATGCAGTATGTCCGTCTGTTTATTAGTACGAAGGGAATTATTTAATTTTTTTTACTGTCCCTTCTACAATTTTGCCCATTTTCGTCATTTTTTTGACAAAACAATGAGTACACTAAACTGTATTTACAGGTTGTCACTGGACTGAAAATGTTTATGTTTATGTTGCAGGCACATTTCCATCATTGCAGTATGTTTTACTTGACGTGTTTGGAGAAGAATATATTGTAAAGTATCTAAGTAGAATACCTGGAGTGAAATTCCTCTCTCTTTTGCACTTTCTAAGTTATTTTTATTCTTTTAATTGCAGCCAAACTTCTTATGCAAATACAGGGAGTTGATTTTCTGATTTAATCCTCCTGTCTGGTTTTGTTCAAATTTGTCCGCTAGCCAATAAAGACAAAACTCTTAATAGTAAATGGTGTTTGACTGCTTTGTCGAGAAATGTTCCTATTGTTTGCCAGAGGACATTTGGGTTTGACTTCCTTCAATTGACCAAACTGGCCAATCCCAGTGTAGCATCGGCCAGGTCCATAGACTCTCATGCAGTCGTTTCAGATTTTCTACACTTGTGGATTTAGGGGCTAGGCGTGGTTACACGTTACAGGTTTATTAAGATAGTAGTAATGGCTTTTATTTGGGAGCGAACAGTACTAGCTACAAATACAAGCTGTGTACTGTATTTAATATCTCAGAAACATACTGAGCATGTGATCTGACATCAGACAAAAAGATTGTGCAGCAGGAATGACTTGAACAATTTTAAATCATGTCTGAGCCTTTTTATTTTTTCTCCATAAAGGAATTGTTATGAATTCAAATTAAAGTTGAAAACCACTGCAGTCCTCTGCAAAAGAACAAATAAGACAATCTTCGTCAGCATGTGGAAATAAACTTTTAATCTGAATTGTAGCCTCAACGTGCACAGGAAGTTCAAAAAAGGTTTAGAAAAAAAGAAATGTGAACATCTACAATTCTACAGTAAACTCCATCTACTGAACAAGACCTTTTGTTCCGATCAAAAGTTCCAGAACAGTTGACCTTGTGGGTCATTGTAACAGACCAGACGCTTCATATCTGGGTAGATAAATCTCTACCATTACTGAAAGAAAACAAATTGCATATCTCGACATTCACTAAAAACTTCCTGCTTTACTTTGGCATCCAAGTCAACCAGCAACGCTTTTGGCTCTCAGTTTGCAGAGCTGTAAAAAAAGGAAAACCGTCTGTTAGAATCACAGGATCACTAATGCAGAGGTACTTTGAAAGGTCCCATGAAACAGTATCATTACTTCCTTGATTTGAAGCATCTCCTGATAAAAAAATGATTTGGGTCAGATCATTAAACAACAAAGGATCGGCCTTAAGAAACATGATGGCCAACTAGTTACACAGAGAAAAGCAGTTTAATCTGATAGGAAATGCAAAAAGGTGGTATGGTTTAAAGATTTGGGATGACTTTTAATGGCTGGACTTAGTATAGTTACACCCATCACTGAAGATCAACTTTTCCAGGAAGTTCAAGAGTCTCTTATATGGTTACTGGTGTAGAT
This sequence comes from Anoplopoma fimbria, assembly GCF_027596085.1. Lineage (NCBI taxonomy): Eukaryota > Metazoa > Chordata > Actinopteri > Perciformes > Anoplopomatidae > Anoplopoma > Anoplopoma fimbria. The sequence goes on along the minus strand of NC_072464.1, from coordinate 816,084 downwards.
TAACACATGTGGACTGGTGTTGATTCTGTAATGACTTTTGTACCACCATGAAGCTGATATTTGTGGTTTTAATTAAAATGTCTCAACAGCTATTAAATGAATTGCTGTGAAGTTTGGTACACACATTAATGTCGCCATCAGGATGATGTGTAATAACTTTGGTGATCCTCTGACTTTTCTTCTAGTGCCATCAGCAGACCAAAAATACTTTGGTTAATTACTAAACATCAGTCTCAGCTGTAGTTGTGTTTAGTGGTAGTTAGCTAATGTTATGTTCAATTAAGATGCTGAACATTCTAAACATTACAACTGCTTAACATCAGTATGTTAGGATTGTAATTGTCAGCATTTTAGAATTGGCATTCAGCTCCAAATACTGCTTACCCTAGGTTTAGCCTCACAGAGCTGCTAGCATGCTAACAGATATTCACATGGAAGATTCCATTCCATTACAATTCATGACAAGAAGTATAAAGTGTATTTGAAGATTGTATGATACGATGGAAAGCTCAAGAAGAGCTACTTAATGGACCTTGTGGTGACATTGTTTTGTCAACTGCTGGTTCGAAGGGGTCAAGAATGAACTTCCAAACTGGCTCAAACTTTGCTGAGATGACAAACGATAACGTGTCAGATCGCGGCTGGTTGTCAGATTATGAGCTCAGCCTCAAACTGAGCTGGGAGAAGAAGAAGAAAAAAAACAGACTCATGTGAATAAAAGGTGCATGTAGACCTGCCTGACTGAATATGCATATTGTCTGTGAGAGAACAGGGGGCTGGGAGGCTGAATCATTTGCCTGTGATGTATGTCGCAGCAGCGGGCAAATTGAAGCTGAGTGTCGACCACGCTTAATTGTCATCGCCAATTAGTGCATTGTGGGACGCCCACAATGGATCAACTGTAGCGAGTAGAACGAAGTCCTTTGTGCTTCTCCAATGGCCCGCGGGCCAGTCAAGACTCATTTAGGACCCGAACAACGACGGAGCAGAAATGCCAACGAAAATGAAAACAAAAGACAGTTTAAGGAGAAAAAGAGGACGGAGGAGAGAAAAAGAGAGGAGGGGAGGGAGGGGGAGGTGGACAACGGTCACAGGGGAGTGAAGGACTGGGCCTCTGCTCTCCCAACATGAGAGGAGGGTGTATGGATTTGACACACACACACACAGTGCCCCCCCCGACATTTAGCGAGCTGCTACACAAAAGCTGGCAGGGCCCCAGTGTTCCCAGTGACCCGGTTGTTCAGAGGCTCGTTTGGCCACGTCCAAGCTTTCAGCAGGTTTCAGCCGAGCAGATTGTTCGTGTGCTTTTGTCATTGTTAAAGGGCAGACCAACTGGTTTTTTTTCTCTACTCAAATCCGTATTAAAATGTGTTCGCAATTAAACATAAAACAACTTCCTTACCATGTTTTGACCCAGACCAAATAGGGAATCAATGAAGAAAAACACAGGATATATTTGTTTTTAAGTTTGCAGTGAAGGGTCATACCCATGACTTTTACAAATACTGAGGTCATGAATCCAAATCCCCCCAGGAGAACCACAACAACTTCAAAAGGTTTGAGCAGCTGTCAACCAAACTCTGTACAATTTTCGTAGTATATAATAACACAATTACATGTTTTATTTTTTCGTTTAACTGTTCATTACATTACATTACATTACAGTCATTTAGCAGAAGCTTTTATCCAAAGAGACTTACAGGAAGTGTATTCAACATAGGTATTCAAGAGAACTACTAGTCACCAGAAGTCATAAGTGCATCTCCTTTCTTAAACAAGCATCTTAAAGCATAAACCAGAGCAAAAGTACAGTGCAGAGGCAGATTACTACGAAAACAATAATTGCAACAGACTAATACGAATACAATAAGTGCTACAAACTACTACGAATAGGATAAGTGCAGTAAACAAATACAAATTCAATAAGTGCAGCGAACTGATACGAATGCAATAAGTGCTACGAGGAAGGCTCAGGGTAGTACTTCCTGAAGAGGTGAGTTTTCAGCCTGCGTCTAAAGATGGGCAGCGACTCTGCTGTCCTGACGTCGGTGGGGAGTTCATTCCACCACTGAGGGGCCAGGACAGAAAAAAGCTGTGACCGGGTGGATCGGCCGCAGGGACCTCTGAGCGACGGGGCAACCAGTCGCCCCGAGGCAGCAGAGAGGAGTGGTCGGGCGGGGGTGTAGGGCTTGACCAAGGCCTGGAGATAGGAAGGAGCTGTTCCTTAAACTTGTTCTTAAACTGGATGCAAGCTCTTACAGGGAGCCAGTGTAGAGAACGGAGAAGGGAAGTTGTGTGAGAGAACTTGGGGCGATTGAACACCAGACGTGCTGCAGCTTTCTGGACAAGCTCCAGAGGTCTGATGGCCGACGCCGGGGCTCCAGCAAGTAGTGACATTCAGTTCAGTTCAGTTCCATGTTCTCCATAAAAATCTCCCTACATGGTTCTCTCTACACTGGCACTCTAAAAACACTCAAATTGTAAGATATTTAGTCTAAAACATATCAAAATCAACCTTAAAAAAAACATGTGTAATCGCATGAAGTGAGCCAACCATCATCTCATTAAAACCCAAAATCCAAAAAATGATTACCCATGACATAGTGTCTAATTCTGTGGCCCTGCACACAGGATAATCTGTCAGCAGTCAATTATTCCATTAAACTATCAACAGAAAACTGCTAAACATTTGCTGGTTTCAGCTTCACTCACTGTTTTGTTGTTATATTTATATATTTTTATGAATATCTTTGGGTTTTGAGATTTAAAAACTTTGATGACGTACAAAATGATACAATTTGAAGAGGTCATCTACAGACTTTTTCACTATTTTGACACTATTTGATCTGAAAAATAAAAGATATGTTACCTGGTATTAAATAAATTCTTTAGTACTAGCCTCCACAGGTCACCTGGTTTTGATAAAGTTTTATTGAATAATTGATTCATTTCTGTGTCTGTACCGGAAAATGAAGATGTTCAAAGTCAATACAAGCAGCAAATAATTATGTTTTTTTCACTTTCCTTAAAAGGGACACGTGACTTTACTATTGGGCTTCATGGTGTGAAATATACGTTTTATCTTGATTTCTGATGCCCCAAACCAACAAATAAATCAAAAGTCACTGGTTATGTAAATATACCTGTAGCGTGTAGAGGAATATCAAAATTACTGATTGGCCTTCACATCAATGGACAGAATGTTGCAGATCATTTTTCATGGCTGTATTTAAACAGAACTGATTTAATTTATCTCTGATGTCAATATACTGTAAATCCACCTGCAGAAAAATGAAACTTAAAACAATAAACTAAAATCCAAATAGAACTGATAACTGTGAATGATTAATGAGCAATTAAATCAACTAGAATTAAATTTGTCAGTGTTATCAACAGACAAAGTGTATATGTGTGTGTGTGTGTGTGTGTGTGTGTGTGTGTGTGTGTGTGTGTGTGTGTGTGTGTGTGTGTGTGTGTGTGTGTGTGTGTGTGTGTGTGTGTGTGTGTAGCAGGACTGAGGCTTTGTATAGACACCTGTATGAGCCGACAGGGAGGAGAAATGTAACCACAGAGGAACAGATGTTGTTTCAAAAAGGCTTTGACAGATAACAACTCTAATATCTGAAGCTGGCAGCAGTTTTTTGTGCTGATGTTAAAACAAATGGACACATTGGACTAAAACTGACAAAAATGAAATTACTAAAAAGACACTGAAACATATAATATTTATTTTCGTCAAAAGACTAAAACTAAATCAAAATCAGGTGCCAAAATTCTCCCTGACCCCATGTAGACTGGAAAGGTTGCTCTGAACATTTGGACCTTGCTCCCTAAGCTTTTGTCGACCTGGATTAACAGCAGTTACAATGGATTCAAACAAAAGCACAGAGTTACTGTAAAAAAGTTACTTCCATGTCCCTCTTTGCCTCCTTGTAGCTCCAAAACTCTTTGTCGCACATTCATTGACAAAGTGACAATACAATTTTGAGTTGAGCTTCAAAAACATGGACAAGATGTCCTTAGGAGGAATATAATCAATAACAATGTATCACATAACAACCCAAAAAAGAAATAACAATCAAATTTGCAGCTCCCCTCTGCTTTACAGTGAGTTTCAGCTCATTGTTTATCTGTCCGGCCAATGACTAAACTGTTTTAGCTTACTCTTACTGCTCACAGAGCAATATTTTCAGTGAAAAAGCTCTAAAATCTCACTGCATCCTGTCTGCCCAGCAGCAGAAATACAAAGTTAGCGAATAGCCAGTGAACATAGTTGTGCATTTAGCAGCTAAAGTGCCAGATATTTCTCTCAGGAGTTGGTGGAGACCAAAAACGGAACAAAAAGAGAGTAGATATTCTGCTGCCTCCAAAAGTGGCCAAAAAACTGTTACTGCAGGTTTAAAGTGCAAAAGAAAATGATGACGATCATGTGATACGATGGAAAGCTCCATAATAGACATTGATGTGAGATTGTTTTGTGCAGAGACTATATAGCAGTGGCCATAAGTGGCATCTGTAATGTACATGATCACCGGTAACTATGTTACGTTTTAGCATTAGCCACAATAAGCTACTGTTCACTGCTTATGAATTCAACTTTTCCTTTTGAAGAAGAAAGACGTGTTACTTCTTCTAAGTAGTCTCACTTTTACCTGTTGTTTGAGACGGGACGTGAACTGCAGCCTCTGGTGTTAAAGAGCTCTTCTTCCTACAGCTGAGATAAGGGACGCAATAACACATTTTAATATATCCATCTGTATGATTTGTAAAACATATGAACCAGCACATTAACTACAGCCAGATACTGTCAGATTTTTGTTTTCTGAATTAGATCCACAACAATATAAGCCGAGTAGTATCACATAACATAATGAACAGTAGACTGCCACAATACCTCTACAGGCAGAAAACTTACAGCTCACCTCATTTACCCGAATTCACTATAAATCACATGTATGTCACTTTACTGTATGTTTTTTTTAACATGTTTTAATGTGGGTTTCTTTCCTTCCATGCAGCTGTTTCCAATCATTTCACCATCACATTAAGACCAACTTGCAGAGACTTAATTGAACCAGATATAGATACATGTAAAAAACCTAACAGTAACGTCACCGACCACAAAAACACGTGTGTTCACTGTGACGGATCACTTCACTCATTCAAGTCCCTGCATGTTGATTTTCATGCAGAGCTGACATGAAATTGGCTGCCACTCAATCTACAGTACGCTTTGGGAAAAAAAGGTTCTGTAGGAAAGTTTGTCTCTTTTGTAAGTGAATGGCCTCAAGGTGTGTGCAGAAGAAACACAAAGAGAGTTTTAGAGGCAGAGAGACTACAATCAAATCAATAGAAAGCTGCACGTGGACACAGATTTATCTGCCCATGTGTCCTCTCTGCCAACTATAATAAAGAGCATAAGAAAATAACCAGAAATTTGCTCAAGGAAGGGCTACTTTGGCCAAAAGACAAGACCATGAGAGTAAATAAAGAATTAAAAAAGTGCAAAACCCCAAAGCTGATTGATTATAACGTGAGAAAAAAGAATATTACTATCCAACTAACAGCTAACATTTGTACTGGCATAATTTGCATTAATTTGATCACTTTAATCTGTTTTCATCTTTATTTTCAAGTGTAAAAATTCAGAAAATCAGCATCAGCTGATCTGTCGTCAGTGTCCTAAATCATTTTAACCGTATCTTCATCATCGATCGATCAACAAAGTACCGTGTGTGTGTGCTCCTATAATTCTATCTTGGTGAGGACCAGTTGCAGTTTTAGACTTTGATTGTGAGGACATTTTCATGTGGTTTATATCTGGTGTTTTAGTCTTCTTCAAATGTTTGTTCAGGATCAAATGAGTAGGTTAACAGGAAAGGTAATACGTTATGTCAGCACGGTTCCTAACAGGTAGATAAGCACAAATATGTGTGTTTGTGTGTATCTTGTAGTTACCTGGTCAGCAATTGATGCAGTTCTCCTTGTGTTCTAACCTAAAGCTGGGAAAATCACCACAAGTCATCACGTATGTGTGTGTGTGTGTGTGTGTGTGTGTGTGTGTGTGTGTGTGTGTGTGTGTGTGTGTGTGTGTGTGTGTGTGTGTGTGTGTGTGTGTGTGTGTGTGTGTGTGTGTTGTGTGTGTACACATGAGAGATTGATCCCGTCCAGGCTTTAAACATGAACTCCTCGCTATTTGCTTTTATTTGTCATAGTAACCTGAGTGAAGGGAAATCAGACTGAGAAATACTTGTCTTGGCTGAATGTGTTGAGCACACACACACATAAACACACACACACACACACACACACACACACACAAACACAGCAACACACACAAACACACCCTTTGAGACCTTTGTCCCCCAGAGAGCTTTGTGACCTTTGTCCGACGTGGGATATGGCTGTGTGTGTGTGTGTGTGTGTGTGTGTGTGTGTGTGTGTGTGTGTGTGTGTGTGTGTGTGTGTGTGCAGCGTAGAGAGTAGAGCCATACATTCAGTTATTGAGCACCACAGATTTTTACAATTGCTGTGACAAATTTATTAAATCAGACACTGCCAGATTGTAAAATCTTTTGAGGAGGAAGAACTGGGTCCCTCTTTAACCTCGGCAAAACAAACATGAGGGTTGGAATAAGTTACGTAGGTATTAAATAGCTAATGATTAGTTATTACTAGTCTGCTATGAGTGTGCATTAGATGTGTCAGTCCTTCATGTCCTATCGTTGCCTTCAGTGTAATCAGAGCCAACAGGAAATGACAAAGAGACCGTTGGCGGATGTTAATGACAAACTGAGAGGTCTGGGACGGTATATGGGAGCTACCTGCATATCGGTAATCCTCAATACACACACCTGGGCATGTATGGTGATATTAAAAAGGAACACGAGCAAAAAGACAGAAGAAAAGTCTGTTGCAGCAAAAGGAATTATGTAAAATGAACAGATTGGATGGAAAGTTAAGAGTTACGGCAAACAAAGCAAACAAGCAATGAGCAAAGAGTAATCAGGACATTTAAAAAGTGAACAAAGACCTTCATAACAGCCTGCAACAATATCAACAATATGTAAACAATATTACCATATTATTTGAAATCTACCTATCACTATTTTTCAACTATTGTTTTGTGTGTGTGTGAGTGTGTGTGTGTGTGTGTGTGTGTGTGTGTGTGTGTGTGTGTGTGTGTGTGTGTGTGTGTGTGTGTGTGTGTGTGTGTGAGGGTGTCAGTGTCTGAAGAACCCTCATCCATCATCTGATACCTTCAGGCTCTTCTGGTTAACTCCAACCTACTAATGCAGGAAGTCATAAATACAACTCACTGATGCGTTCAGGTGCAGTCGGTGTGGCACGATTATGACATGGACTGTGTCAAGAGCAGTTTTTACACATCAGGCTTCACTGAGCTGGAGAACGAGGAGGAAAGAAACAAGTCAGCACGTTCACATTTGAATGAATTCAACCTGAAGTATGTTTATAAATGACAAATATAGATTAGGATTTAGATTTTTCAGAATAAATATAAAAATACGAAACACACTGGGACACATTTGGAAGGTTTACAACTGTGAAATGGTCTATATTGAATTTAAAAGATGAATGGAATTACAGTGTTTGGCATAATGAGTAATGAGAATGCAAGTAAAAGTAGTAAATACCACTTTGATAGTTGATAGTTGAGCTAGACCTCATCTGACATGACTGGAAATTAATATCAAAACTAGTACTTCGATTTGCAGAAAATAAATAACCAAAATAGTTTATAAGTAGATAAATCGTTTAAGTTGTGTATCAGGAAAAACTGTCAATATAACATTAGACATGGAAACATCTAATATAAATACTTACCTCCCTTTGTAATAAAGCACATGTCATCTACTTAAGTTACTCTCCTGCAGATTAAGCCTACAAACTGAACACTTGAAGTACAATAAATGACTGCAGTAGAACTGTATCATCTGTTGATTTGTCTATTTCTTAACTTAGTTTATTCTTTTAATTGCTTTTATTTTGTTATTTTGTTATAGTATTCAACCTCATTATTTTGTGTGTCTTTAAATGCCATCCTTTTCCTTTGGCTTATATAAAGCACTTTATACACAAACTTGCTTATTGTTGGTAAATATGTAATAGAAAAAATGTGCGGTCAGATATGAATAGAGCTGTTGATTGGTTTTGGTTTGGAACAACTCGTTATATATCAATTCATCCACTTTTGAACAATTGATGCCCTTACTTATTAAGCTTGTTTACACTTTTGTATTTTTGACGTGTTCCTACTTTTTACTGCAACAGCTGCATAACAACACTCTCCCTCCAGATGAATGAAGTGTGATCTCATTCATACAGTGTGTTTTACATAACTGACATGTTACTCAGGATGTCCTTATGTCTCTTATGCACAACCAGCTCTGCTCCCAGCAGACCACATGACCACAGGACAATAATAACATGATAACATGACAATAGAAACCTGTGCAATACATTGCGGCTGTGGCATAGTGGAGAGCAAGGTAGTTCTCCAATCAGAGGGTCGGTGGTTCGATACCCGGCTTCAGCAGTCGATGTGTCCTTGGGCAAGACACTTAACCCCAAGTTGCTCCTGAAGGCCATCGGTGTGGACTGATGATGAATGTTAGTTAGAGTCTGATGGTGGCACCTTGATGGTAGCCTGTCATCAGTGTGTGAATGGGTGAATGATATGTAACATACTACTGACTGTAAGTCGCTTTGACAAAAGCGTCTGCTAAATGACTGTAATGTAATGTAATGTAATGTAATGTAATTGCACATTGCACTGTGCAATAATGGTTAAAAAAGTTAAAAGTAGTTGAAATAGTTGTTTTTTTTCTCTGTCTGTAAATATAGTATTTCAGTTATTGTTGTTTTTCTACTGTTTTTTTTATTGCTTATTTATAATACTTGTTTTATTTTATTTTTATTTTTCATTTTTCATTTTATTTATTTTTTATTTTATTTTTTATTTTTATTTTTATTTTTTATTTTTTTATTTTTTATTTTTTTATTTTTATTTTTATTTTAATTTTTATTTTTATTTTAATTTTAATTTTTATCTTGTCTTCTTCTGCTATGTCTCTTGTGTGCACTTTACTCTGCGCTGTTGTAATCTCCTCTGTCTCCGTCACGGCCGAAGGTGACATTTCCGCCCGCCCCTGAACGCAGCAGCCTGTGGTGAGGAGGAGCGGCTCAGACTTTATTCCTCAGAGGAGCTCAGAGGAGCTCAGAGGAGACGCACGCTGAGAACAGGAGAAAGTTTGGGGTTTTTCTTTTAAGACGCTTGGGATTCTTCTTCACTGTGACTTCGTTCCTTCAGAAGCAGCAGATGAACACCGGGGACACTTCACATGACCACCGTGACTGAACGGGAATAAACGACAAGTGGATGTTACACACCGGGTCCGGAGGCTGGAGATTCTCTGTATGCTCACTTTTACATGTTCATTTTATTCCTCACACTTCTTCATGTGCAGTCTGAACGCATTGTAACCCGTCGGGAACGAGCAGGTCTGATTCACATGTCACAAGGTCGTTGAAGCTGTTGGGACCAGGAGATGGACTTTCTCCGGCATGTGTGCGGCTCTGGTGAATGATTGACAGCTCGGTCTCTGTGGACCTTTACGGACAAAACAAAACAAACCACACAAACTGGATCTAACGCCAAGAGCCGCTTTAGTTTGAGTCATTGAGAGGCTGGAGGAGGCAGAAGGACACTCTGGTGCTGATCCATCCAAGAAAGAAGAGTTCTGCTTCAGACTGATCTGTTTCTATTGTTTTCTTGTCTTACTGCTCTATATTAATAACTCTAAAACATGTTCTATGAAGCATCTAATGTGTTCCCACGGCTCCTGGTGCTGCTGCTGCTGTCCCGGTGTCCTGGTCTCACGTTGGGAGCCTCCAAGGATCTGGTGTGTGAGCCCATAACTGTGCCCATGTGCAGGGGCATCGGCTACAACCTGACCTACATGCCCAACCAGTTCAACCACGACACCCAGGAGGAGGTGGGGCTGGAGGTGCACCAGTTCTGGCCCCTGGTCCGGATCCGCTGCTCCCCGGACCTGCTCTTCTTCCTGTGCAGCATGTACACTCCGATCTGCCTGCCGGACTACCGCAAGCCGCTGCCCCCCTGCCGGTCCGTGTGCGAACGGGCCAAGCGGGGCTGCTCCCCTCTGATGAGCCAGTACGGCTTCGAGTGGCCCGAGAGGATGAGCTGTGAACAGCTGCCCCAGCTGGGGGACGAGACCCTGTGCATGGACCAGAACAGCAGCGAGGCCACCACGCCGGCTCCACCGTTCCCCAAACCCACCCCGAAAGGCCAGACCAGACCACCCAGCCCCCCGCAATGTGATAGGGAGTGCCGCTGTCGAGACCCCCTGGTCCCCATCAAGAGGGAGTCCCACACTCTGTACGGCCAGGTCCAGACCGGCCCCCTCCCCAACTGCGCCCAGCCCTGCCACCAGCCCTACTTCTCAGCCGATGAACGCGCCTTCACCACCTTCTGGGTGGGACTGTGGTCGGTGCTGTGCTTCATCTCCACCTTCACCACCGTCGCCACCTTCCTCATTGACATGGAACGCTTCAAGTACCCGGAGAGGCCCATCATCTTCCTGGCTGCCTGCTACCTCTTCGTGTCTTTGGGTTACATCATCCGCCTGGTGGCGGGTCACGAGCGTGTGGCGTGCGGCTCCAACAGCAGCGTCGGTGGCGACCAGCTGCACATTCTCTACGACACCACAGGCCCCGCCCTCTGCACCCTCGTCTTCCTGCTGGTGTATTTCTTTGGCATGGCCAGCTCCATCTGGTGGGTGGTGCTGTCCTTCACCTGGTTCCTGGCTGCGGGGATGAAGTGGGGCAGCGAGGCCATCGCCGGGTACTCCCAGTACTTCCACCTCGCCGCCTGGCTCATCCCCAGCGTCAAGACCATCGCTGTACTGGCCCTCAGCTCAGTAGACGGGGACCCCGTGGCTGGAATCTGCTACGTGGGGAACCAGAGTCTGGAGAACCTGAGGGGATTTGTTCTGGCACCTCTCGTGGTTTACCTCTTCACCGGCTCGCTTTTCTTACTCGCCGGCTTTGTTTCGCTCTTCCGCATCAGGAGCATCATCAAGCAAGGTGGCACCAAGACGGACAAACTGGAGCGGCTGATGATCCGCATCGGGCTCTTCACAGTGCTGTACACCGTCCCGGCCACCATTGTGGTGGCTTGCCTGGTCTACGAGCAGCACTACCGGCCCGGCTGGGAGCGAGCCCTGGCGTGCTCCTGCCCCTCGGAGCGCCAGCGCTTGGGCGTGGGCCCGGACTACGCCGTCTTCATGCTCAAGTACTTAATGTGCTTGGTGGTTGGGATCACCTCAGGGGTCTGGATTTGGTCAGGAAAAACCCTAGAGTCCTGGAGGAGGTTCGTGGCTCGATGCTGCCCCTGCTGGCCGCAGAAAGCCACCGCTCCACCCTCCATGTACAGTGAGGCCAGCACTGCTTTAACTGGACATACTGGGACCGGGCTGACGTTGGGGATCTACCATAAAGCTGCTCCGTCGCATATATGAACTGACGGTTAAGAGTTCCCTAAACTTAAGTTTCCAAACATTGAGGACGAGAGCACGGACAAACATTTGCAGGACTGCATTGCTCTGAATTTTAGCTCTCACAAAAAATAAACGATTGTGGCAATTTTAAAACACGACCAGCGTGACAAGGGAAACATTTAATCAGACAACCTCGGTAATTTAAACAAGACAGAATATTTTAAAGAGTCTGACTATTGAGAAAAGTGACTCAAACAAGCAGTCGTGCTGATGCGGCTGACCAAACTGGACAAAAAGAACAATCGTCAAACCTAACAGTTACATGGATCCATGATGGAACCACACACGCTTCTTCCTATCTGCTTATCCTGAGCACCGAGAGAAAAAAAACATATTTATTTATGTATATATTGTATAAAGTTGCTGTAAAAAAAAAAAAGGTGTATAATGTGATATGTCCAGGTTGTGCCACAGGCTAAGTGTAAGACACAGAGAAACCACTGACTGATTTGTTGTATGAACTTAAATGTGCTGTTTCATGTCAGTGTTTGACAGTGATATCTGTTTGTTTTATATGATGTCAAACTGACACAGTGCCTAAACGCCATCTTTGTTTAGGTTTTTTTCAGACTTGGGGAATCAAACAAAAAAAGAAATCCAGTATTTATAACGCATACCGTTATGACCTGTGAGCTCTGTTGTTGGTTCGGTTCTGAACTAGTGATGTTCATGTTGTGTGAACTAACAGGCAGGGATCAGGTTAAAGCTGCGGGATGAAACTGAACTTGGCCTCTACCCCCATCTGCTGGTCGACAGTGGAGGTGCCCTCTTAATGCTCTCCACAAATCTGCTATTGGAATAGTTATTTATTCTCAATTTTTATTTCTGTTTCGACAATACTGCTGTTGACTCACCAATACCAACTAAAGGAACTCTAAAATGTCACTGGACCTCACTTTGTCAACCATTACTCATGCCATGGACTCGGAACAGACAGATTTTTGCGTTCACAGACAGATCGACTATTTTTATTAGTCAATAAATGTATTAGAAGATCGACAGAAAACTAACCAGCAACATATGAAATAATCTACTAATTATTAATGTCATGTAAAGTAAAAATGCCCAAAAATAATTGTTTCAGCTCTTCAAACGCAAAAAATTGCTTTTTCCTCGTTTTTATTAATTCTGTTAACTGAATATCTTTGCCCTGTTGGTTGGAGGACAAAAGCAATTTGAGGACATCCCCTTGGTGACAGGCATTTCCATAAGCAATACAAAAAAATCTAATGTATTATTTCTATTTTTATTGGTACAACTTAAATGTTAGTGACTTTTAAACCAGGTTAATATATTCCTCAATTTGTTAGAAACAGTGCAGACATTTCTGGTAAAATAATTCATTTCTGAAAAGTTTTAATTGATTATTATTTTAAATTTAAAAGGGAAGAAAGGCAAAACATTTTATATTCAATTTTTAAGGGTTGGTTTGAGAAAAAATATCAGTTTTCAAAGTGGACCTTGATCATTTGTCATTGTTTTGATAACTTTTAGCATCAACGAGCACTTTTGGAAGATGCTGCTTTTCATCACAATCGACTCTATTCACAGTCTTTACTTCTATCTATGACGTAAATCTGTCCAGCGTTGTATGTAACAACATTCTGCAGAACTAAATCAAAGCGGGATCTGTGGTTGAATGTGGACGATCTGTTTTCAGGAGCACTGACGACATAAACTGAAGGAACCTCGTGTCTCCTCTCAGAGGTCACATTTATTGGTTCTCTTCTGAGATCAAGAGTACAAAATATCTGTTTTTGGAAAAAAAAATCCACAAAAAGAAAAGTTGTTTCAGAGTACAGTGCAAAAAGTCCCAACATCCGAAGACACAGGGCGTATTTAAACGTCTGACATTTGGTAGAAATGAAGCATTTGTTGTTGGTGATGTTTTCATTCAATGCTGTTGGCCAATTGTGTTTGTTTAAGCTACTGCGTGTCTACGTGCTAGATGATATCTCTAATTTATTAGGCTGATTTGTGGGAGTGTATGTGATTGTACGAGTGATTACGAATGCCGGTAAGTGATGGTAAAACGGACGTTTAGCTTTTTATTTTTGTCTATGTGTAAATCTGCTCTCATGTTGATAGAGGTCCTGAAAGGATATGAAAACATATTGTAGATTTAGATTCATATTGTGGAATTAAAACTGAGTTGATCTCGAGTTTGAAGCACCTCTATTTGTTTATGTATATTTGGCCTAACATGTTGTTTTCTACAGAGATTACAAGTTTTTGTGTTCTAATTTTAAGTGTGCAGGAATGCGGGTGTGAGGACCAGTCGGTCACTGTATTTGAACATTTTCATTTTAATTTGTGCTAATATTCTACCAGAAGAAATTCAGAATTGTTAAAATAACTTGATGTTGAAGTCAAAGTTATTGTCTTTCCATAAAGCTAAAGTTTAACTGTTTAGTGGCAAATGTATGGAAATCAATTACAATATCTCATATCAAGTCTCACTCACTTCATGCAGGCTCCTGTTTTCCTGTTGAATGTGACCTCACACTGGTGGTCCTCCATCTTTAAACCACAGCCTGACAGTCGCCTCATAAACCACAGTACATTACATTACATTACATTACATTACAGTCATTTAGCAGACGCTTTTATCCAAAGCGACTTACAGGAAGTGTATTCAACATAGGTATTCAAGAGAACTACTAGTCACCAGAAGTCATCAGTGCATCTCCTTTCTTAAAAAAGCATCTTAAAGCAGTACAGTGCAATGAAACAAGACACTCATTCACTCACACCTATTAAATTAGGTTTTGGACATTCATAAATCATCAATGAGAGACTGATAATTAGACAAGTGATTTGACAGTATGTGTATATTTCTGTTTTTGGCTAATCCTGCTAATTAAATACTGTCTAAATCACAGTGCTTCCTTACATTGATGCAAATATAATAACAAAAATTAAATTAGGTCACACCCAACTTGAAAGCGTTTCTAAATGCAGTATTGGTTTGATCTAAAAACCGTGTTTAACTCCAATGTATTATAGTCCTCCTTCAGCGGTATACTAGTTAAACACAATATCTGCTAAATTTCTGCCTTTGTATGTTTTTTTTCAACAACGTTTAAAACTTTTTTGACATGCGAGCATCGCGTGTCATCACTGCTTCGGATTGTATTGTTAGTAAATTCCAAACCGTTGGCTCAGGACACAAGTCTGTAGCTGCAACTTAAAATAACACTTGACTACGTTCTTCCACATCATAGTCCTAACCATTGTGTCAAAACAAAACCAAGATGACTGAGAGGAAACTTAAACATTTCCGTATTTGTCATTTACTTGTACTTACGTTACTTAAAACTTTATTAATAAGTGATGAACAGTTTGTGGGATACTTTGTTTTCTTCACAATCGGATTGGTGAAGTTTGCATCATAAAAAGCACCATTTTGAAACAAAGAATAGAAGATAGCATCATGATAGCTGAAAAGGCTAATACTTAGAATATACCAAGAAAATTGTTAAACTTGGGAAGAAAGTGATAGTGAAAGATCCTGACGTAGTTCGCACTGTGATCAGTTTAGTTAGAAGATGATATACTAATAATAATACTAATGCCATTATCTGTGTGAAATAGCAGATAAGGCAATTAACTTTTGTTCTAAAAGCTTAATGGTATATTTCATGAAAGTATATTCACTATTATACTACGCCAAAACATGTCGATCACAGATCATACACACAAACAACGTACAATGACCACAACACGTCTTTGTTATACATGATTAGTGTTTATTTAAAATACTTTTTTTTTTTCAATTAAAAACAGGACAAATTTCACAGCTAAGTAGCCTACATAGTAAGCAAAAAGGAGGGGAGTATCAACCAGTCTCTTCATTCCCCCTGGAGATCTATGTAGTTTGTTCCAAAGCTCTGGTCGGGGGTCTGGGACGAGCACGGGGGTCGGTAAACTGTGGACCGGCTCTTTGAGGCCGGGTCAGGGTGGCCAGAGTTTAGGGGCACAATACTGAGGACCCAACATACATCATGTCATTGTGTCGACCCAACTTCTATAGCGAGCCCCTCAGAAGCAATACTCATCCAGAATCTGTAAAATCGCCCACTTTTTGACCACCTGAAGTGTATCTTGGAAGTGAAACTGATCCCAGACACACTGCAACAGCTGACTGAAGGTTTGACAACTCTCGTGATATATAGATGAAAACCTTTGCATGCTGTGTGCTCCATCCAAAACTTAAATGTGTACATGATTTACTGTAATAGAGTCCAACAACACTGGAATTAACGGTAAACACGTTTTGTTTTTTTACACTCTTAACATTAACTTTTGGTATCAACTCTAATTTACAAGGAACGGCTTTTGCATTTGATTTGATCAGCGTATTCAAAATATGTCTAATTCTATATTTTCTTATGGTCAACAAATCCCATGATAAGAATTAAACCAACAGTGAAGTGATCCAACTAACAAGTATTGTCTGTGTACTCAAGGACTGATAGAACTCATTCCTCTGGGAAAGAGACAGAGCTCCTTTGTTGACCAAAAAAAAAGGTTAAATTACATCAATGAGCAACATTGTTGCACGGGTGACATGTTCCTTCATTACTTTGAACACACACTGAAGTAATAGGAATAGTACTAGCAGTAGCAAATGTGTACTGTCCTCTGATTATTTGGAGTTGATCCTACATACAACGGTCTGCTGCTGTAAATTCTTAATAGAAGCACCAAGGGTGTATTAATCCACCGCTACAAATAGCCCAACAAATGAACCTGGTGAATTTATTTCTTCAGTGGACTACATTAACCATCAGCACTTAATTTGACATCTAAATAAAAAGGTGGCAAATATCCCTGCCCTAACCATTCGAGGTCTAGATTTTTGTAACTTGTAGGTAGCATTCTAGACCTGTTTGAGTGACATTTGATAAAAAATGACTGAGCGTTTAAAGAATTAGATAGTGAGCCATGTTCAATATTTACGTCTTCAGTACTAACAAAGAGGACTTGGGCAGCAAGACGGACTAACATTGTTGGTTTTGGTCATCTGGTGGAATTTGGTGACAACAACTAAAAATACAGAATAACGCCAAGCTGCATTGGGATAATTAAAATACATTTTGTTCTCAATACAAAGGCTCCATCAGAGATAATGCAGTAGAGCAACTCCTACTGGACACTTGCTCCAGGAAATAAGGGACAAGTAAGAAATAAATAAGGGATTGGTGATAATAGTTTCATGGTGGAGTTTTCAATCCCACCGCTCTACAGCTCAACCTGTGAGTTGGCTACACATGTCCGGGGTCCTGGCTGTGGGAGAGCTGGGCTTTGGGGGGGTGACCTGGCCTATGACAGCACAGCGTTGGAGTGCCGTATACCTATCAGGTTGTCAGCGCTGATGGATCGTCTCATCGCTGCTCGACTCAGGTCCTTATACTTGTCTTCACATAGTCTTGAAATGGCCTGGATGGACAAACACAGAAACACAGTTACTGAGAAGTTCCCACAGGAAAAAATGTGAGTTTTTAAAAAAAATAAAATAAAAAGAGGTGTTTTGATTAAAGAACTATGCACAACTAGAACATGATGAATCAGCTCATGGGGGCCAGAAAAGGCCAATATTACAGGTGCATCATAATGAGACCAACTGGACAACCAGAAATGAAGTGATGGCCGTCTGCAGAGGGCAGCTCACCTCTAGTTTCTGGGCGCGTTGGTTGTCGAGAGGCTCCAGGGGGAAGCTGAGGTTGTTGTCATCAGCCAGCTGCCGCAGATCAAAGTAGTACTTGGCGTAGACACTGGCTGGCACGTTGATATTAAACTGGAGCAGTTCCAGGAAGTGGCGCTCCATCTCATTCCTGGTGAGTTGGAAAGAGACCTGAGGGTTATTCCTGAGACGGCCAAAGCTTCCTGCTAAAAACTTCAGCTGCTGGCTGGCGTCCACAGTAAACTACACTGAGGACAACAGTGCAAAAGAGGGATAAAAAAATAAAATAAAGGCCAAGATGCCCAGCAGAGAAATATAAGGGACGCAATGTCCTCTTCTGAGGGGGTCTCAAGCTCCTCAATTTAATCTCAGCAAATCATTTCTAACCCCTACTGAATCTAATGTCGTAAAGTACATTTTATAGTTTTATACTATAAAATAACACCCAACAAAACACTAAAATAACACCAATCACAATCCTTAGAGATCCCGATAACCTAGTTATAAATAATACATTTGCGTGAACGTTAACCCTTACTGTGATCCTCTTCAGAGTGCTCACAACTTTGTGGAAAGAGTGACATGAAGACCTTCATTTTGATCAGCCACTTGGGTTACTGAGGGATAACTGTTGACAGCTATCCAGTAGAAGAAAAATATAATCATATTCTTCACAGAAGGAAACATTTTGCTTCATCTGCGGTTACAGGTGATATGATTTTACCAAAGAAACGGTCACACTGTAAACATCAGCAACTTGTATAGAGATCTCTCCATTTCTCTCATACAACACACACACACACACACACACACACACACACACACACACACACACACACACACACACACACACACACACACACACACACACACACACACACACACACACACACACACACACACACACACACACACACACACACCTCCGAGGCATCCACTTCTACCACAGCCCATCTTTTTCCAGACTACAACCGACATGTAGGTTCATCATCATCATCATCATCACAGCCATGAGAAAAGCTAAGGGAGGTGGTCGCCAAGGAGACAGCATCTAGGATGCTTTGTTGGTCAGCAAAGGTAGTGAGGAGCGAGTGTGCGTGTGATGTCTGGTCTCCCGGGGCAACTAATGGAGTGGGCGAGAGCCGGGGCCCATTATGTAGAAGCAGTGAGAGCACTTGAGAACCCTCCCCTGCGTTTCTCTCTGTTTCCCTCCCTCTACCCCTTCTTCCCATCAGTCCACCCGGACCCGAGCAGGCTCACAAAGACACTTCAATGACGGCAATGAAAAACAGAGCGGAGAGTGTGTGGGTCAGACATATATAAGAGAGAAAAGAGAGAGAGAGAGGGAGTCGGAGAGGGACGGGGGCTCACGGACATGCAGGCGGTGCACGTACCTTTCCAAATCACAAAAAAACAGGGAGGCACTTTCAACCTCTTACACACACACACACACACGCACACGCACACGCAATAAAGCCAGGGCGCTCCAAGTGCAGCCCCTGGCCTCTTCACCGGCTCATAGCCCCGAGCGACAGCAGAGATGCTCCAGCCCTCATCCATCCCAGCACTTCTCTTCTTCTCTCTGCTCTAAGTGCATCTTTGTTACATATATTTTCATTCAGAGGGAATGCATATGTAGAGCCAGAATGAGAACCATGTTGTTGTTTTTTTTTTTTTTTTTTTAAACCCTGGATCTCAGAAACAAAAACAGCACCAAAATGTAGGGGTGACTTTTAAAAGTCAGCCTAAACTCAGTAAAACAAACACTTTTCGAGATGTATTTTCATTTTGCTGAATTAATGAATTGACCTGACAACTATTGACAAACAAGATTGGCGAATACAAAGCTACGCCATTACTAGGTGTGTCTCCAAATCCTCGATTCGATTCAAACTTTTTTACAGCACTGACGGCTATGTCATTAGCAGACTCTGGAGTGTTGATTTCGTTAAGACCAACAGATCATTAGTTTTATGCCCTGATAACTATCATTTCATTATTTAAATTCAGTTTTTAAAAGATTGGCTACATGGTATCTAGTGTGATATAAGCGATATATATATTTTCACAGGTATAACACAAGAATCCATCTCTTCAGGCTTCAAGTTATGCCTTTGTGTCCAGCCAGCCAGGGACCGGACCAATTGGTGTCCAGTGGGGAGCTAGTGGGTGCTACGGGGACCGGCTTCAGTGTGTTTTTTAAAGTCAAATCTATTTGTATATGATTTTAACACTTTTTTCAACAGCAT
The DNA here is from genome assembly GCF_027596085.1 of Anoplopoma fimbria. Lineage (NCBI taxonomy): Eukaryota > Metazoa > Chordata > Actinopteri > Perciformes > Anoplopomatidae > Anoplopoma > Anoplopoma fimbria. The sequence continues at coordinate 796,549 of NC_072464.1, read as the reverse complement.
GATATACGTCAGTAAATACCCCTCCTTTGAGTTTTGATGGTTATAATCGCTTAAAAAAAAAGGCAGCAGCTAACAACCAGCTAAATCAGACTACTAAACGTCATGACGCCGACAAGTCCGCCTTTAGCTTTTTTAAATCTTAAAAGTATTCAACATCAACTTTCAGAAAGGGCTTCTAGCATGACAAATATTTTCGATGGATGCCTCCCCTCACAGAAATCCATTGATGTTGAATGACTGAAACCACCGATTCTGTTTCCATCTCCATCTTTTTTTGGGATATAAAAACCAACTCACATGTCCTCCACAGTGATGTCTTTAAGGATCTGGCAGTAGTCGACGTTCCACACAGCCTGGTCATCCCAGACTTTGGAAGCCAACAAGATGGCTCCTAGGACGATGCGCTTCCAGTTGGCGGGGCAGATATCCAGCTCGGCATAGGTCAGCAGGCGTTCCAAGTACACCTTGAGTGAGGAATTGTGAATTTTAAAGTTTTATGTGTGGAATTGACATGGTTATGGCATTTGAATCCTTCATATTTATTTTATTGCTTCTCTATATGCTACGGGGAAGAACAGCCAGGGGGAATGCTGGGTTATAGCAAAGTCAGCGTATTGTGTAGCAGTAAATTCCCCTCTACCTGTGTTCATTGATAATACGCAATTAATTGTATTATACCTAACTAATATTATACCTAGTAAAACTGTGTTGCAATGGGAACACCTTTGAGGATGATGGTATAGTTGTACTCATTGGAAAAGCCAATCAAACAGACTACACGCTATGAACACAAAAAGCTACAACTGGTGATATTAATTTGGGCTGGCTTGCCATTTTGAAAACAGAACTTTTGTTTTACATAAATGTAAAATTACCAGCTGTGCTAAATTTAAAAAAGCAAAAGAAAGTGTGACAGAAATTCATTTTGTTTTAACATTGGTCTTTCATTATCACATTCTAAAAAGGTAAATCGGCTCAGTCAAATGTATGATATGATGCTAGTTGGTCATCTCTGATGGAGAGACTGTGTTGTTGGAACACTCGCTTGTCAAATGTCCTTTTGGACCAATACGTTTGTAGGAGTTTACTGCCCTCTGGTGACCAGTTTAGAGTAATACCACATTGTTTTAACTACATGAAAGAACAAACTTAGCTTCTGTGTTCTTCTACAAGTCTGTCATAGACTTTACCAAATGTAGTTGTGTGTAATGTATGTCTTGTTAGATGTCAGAACAACTGTAACACTATTCAACAGATTACCGTGAGAAGCATTTTTACACAATGCTTTGAACTCGTACTGGATCCTTTTTTTTGGACTTTATCTACGCCAAAAATGTGGACGTATTCAGTGTTTCAAGAATTTTGCACTCAAACTAAACTTCTATTAAAACACTCCACTGCCACTACTTTAATAACAAATAAGATGTGTAGATCAGCGCATCATAAAGAGACAGACTTACTAGAGTGACAATGGCACACTCTGCAGTGAGCTGTGCGGCGCTAAAGAGCGTTCTGACGAAGCGGTAGATCAGTTTGTGTTCCGGGTCTACGCGGGAGTAGTCATCTGGCACTGGCTCTCTCTGTATGGGACAAACAGTTCACACACGTGTGAGGGAAACAAGTACGATGCATGGTCATAGGTTCATAGACTGATTAACCTCTTTTTATAAAACAAAACACAAGAATAGAAAATGGACCACAAACAACAGGTCAAAGGCAGGTCTGATGCAATAGCTTTGCGTATATAAATAAAAGTGATATGGGAGATGATACTGGTTCTGGTGTTAAAATCCATTAACACAATCCCTAACTGGCCAACTCCTTGACTCTTTTTCAATGTCCTTACCATGTCTATTTTAATTATTCACTTGCAAGTCTATGTGTACACACACCTGGAGGTTGTCCTAGGTGACCGTATTTTCTTCGTCGTGTTTTGTTTGCCTTCTCATGCATGTGTTCTGTTTCTTTTCTTTTTCTGATCTTCTGCTTTGTAACAACTTAATGCCACATTTTAAACTTGGTTTATTACTGTTATTTGTCTGGAAACCCAATAAATAAAGTTTTTCAGGGATAAAAACAATGTTTGAAAAGTGAAAAACACTCAAGTGTTAGCCCAATCGCACTTCAAGGGGTCTACTTTGTGGGTTTCCTTTTAGTCGGATCAGAGGCAAGCGTTTCAAATTACTAATGTAAAATCATGTCATCATCATTAGGAAAGCCACAGGCTTGCAGCTTGCCCGGAATCTCTACACCAGAGGTTTGTGAGTACAATGTTAACGCTACCCATAGAGTCCCATAGAGTTTATGGCAAATACACAAGGTCGAAACACAGCAGAATTTTCTTTTAATGTACAAGGTCACAAACAGAGCATTGAGTAAGGTTTGTTCCATCCAAGTGTAACTTCTATTAATTTAAGCTGTGACTCTAATCCAGTATAAAAGATAGATAACTGTCCACTACTGCTCATGTTTGTTCTTTAACTGTGGGCAAGGTGTCATGGCACTCAATGCCAGGTCAGTGCTGAAAAATCTCAATGTGAAGGAATAAAAGGAAAACAGCTTGGACATCACTGCCTTTCACATGGACGTGTAAAAAAGAAACAGTTCACAGCAAAGGGGATTCAAATTTCTACATTTATCTAGATCGTACTCATTGTCCTGATCTCTCATAAGAAAATCACAGCAAAGGTAAAGTACGATGGAGGTAAATAATGACCGCAAGTTTGAAGAAAGTTTGATAGCTTGCGTTGTCGTTGTCCTCTTCCCGCCTACCTGTTTTTCTAGCAGCTGTATATCTGACTGAGATCTGTTTCACTTACTGACTGACAGAGTGAGTGAAGTGTAGTGGCAACTGGCGCTCGTAAAGATAAGAAGGTTCTCTCCCTCTCTCTCTCGTTCCCCTTTATGTGTTTAAGTGTATTATGTGCGAGAGGTTGATACAGCTGGCCTACTTTGCATTTTCTGTAACATATAGCTTAACAATAGAAGCTATAAAATATTGCGGAATATTTTTCACCAAAGCTTTAAAGCCACCAAAGTTGTTATTAGGGACGGCCCTTACAAGGGGTTAGCTGTTGAACCAGATCCCATCTCTTATCTTGGCTTACAGCTGATTGCTCATGGTTTTCCATTTGTCAGTTTCATTTTCAACATGCACGTCTTGCTGAGCGTTGAAGGGAATCTCATGAACATACTCACCGATAAGGGGTGCAACTTCTCATCAAAGATGTCCAGCGACCTGCCTGAGTCCCTAAGGAACACATAGTACATCTGTCAACACATGTACAGGGTTTTAACATCATTTTACATATGATATGATGGAGATCAAATAAAAAGTGTACACCTACCTGTTTTTGATGTGGTAGTATATTGCTAACGTGACACTGGAGAAAGAGAGAGGAAAATAAGTAATTTAAATTATAAATAATTTGCGTTGATGTGCATTTTTTCAATAAATTCTCAATTGGAGAATAATATACTGTATAGTGTACTGTGTGTGTGTGTGTGTGTGTGTGTGTGTGTCACACCAAAACATCTGCACACATTCAGCAAAGAGGCTCCATTTAAAACACCCAGATAATCCTGACGAAATCCGTTTTTCCAAAATGAAATAATGTCCTGACAGAGGACTGTCCTAAATCAGGCGTGAGAGCATCTGTTTTAGTCACGCATCCATTAAGTATTACTCCAGGATTACCACGCTGTGATGCAACAGGATTTTGTCATGTGAGATGAGTGATTTTTGGACAACACAGCCATGTTTGTTTGCGTTTCTCTGAGTGTGAAATTCTCCCACCATTTGATTGTGCTTTTGAGGTTTGGCTGGCTGACGGTGTTGTCGTCTATGAAGATTGTGGAGCAGGAGCTGTATTTCTTCGACAGCAGGCCAGGAGATACCTTGAGAAGTTGAAATCACACAATCAACAACTTAAACTCATCACAGGCCAGGAACTGCTGCATTTCTTTGGACTGGTTTCACACTTGACCACATCTCAAATATCTAGTTCTGACATTATGCTCATTTACAGCCAAGACGTTGCATTACCAACAGCTTAAATTATTGGTAAAACCTCTATCTAAGATATTAAATTCAAACACAAAATATCTACTATCAGAAGCATCAGTAAATTTATAAAACTAACTTAAACTGGCCAATTTACAGAGTAAACTCAGCTCCAGGTCAGCAAACACAGTTTAGCTTAGCACATGTGTTCAATTCAACTATCAGGTCAGATGATCAACATTTAGATTTATACACTTACATGGCTGATATGATTTATGTGGTTGCTTTTCCTCTTGTCTCGTACTGAAAAAAAAAAAGAGAAATGTTCAAAAGAGACGAGCTAGAAGCGGGCATCAGGGTTCAGATTCTGCACTGAATCTTGTAAAGAATCAAATGTAGTATTGCACCTGATATGTTTTAGTATTTGTTTTACTTGTGGTTATCTAAATACATCAACATCATACTGATAGAAAAGACCCGTTTTAATCAGTTATTGACTGAATTGATAGAAATGCCTGTGGCTCCAGTGGGTTTGTGGTGCATCAACTTAATCAAGCTCTACAGTTTATTTCAATTTTAACACTAACAGGACTCCAACAACTATAAAAGCTGGGCGTTTGATTTAAAATTAGACAATGGCACGAATAAAACGTGGTACAGAATGAACAGCTCAGCTCCTGAAAAACATATCTGTCTTAACATTCAACAATGAATCATGTGTTTCAGGTGTGTGTGTGCGTGTGTGTGTTTGCTCTTCAAAGGGATCTTATAAAAGATGGCCATTGTGAATCATCGCTGTGTGTGTTTCATGTCGGGATTGCTCACCGTCTGTCTGGGACTTGCTAAGGAAGATGGTGCTCGCCCGGGCGTGGTCGGACGGGTTAGACTCCGAGGCCAGCTCTGAGAAAACAAGAAGTGTACATAAGTGCTTTAAAAATGACAGCCTGTCAACAGAAGGCGCCTTGTGTGCAGCTTGGCTCTCACTTGTGGGTAATGATGAAGCCAAAAGGAGAGAACAGAAAGCCATTAGCGGACGCAACGATCAAGCACAAGAAGACACAATGTGATTCTGTGTACTGTCATTATCCAATATGAGGAAATAATACAATGCAAGTCTTTGGATTCATCTCACAACAACAAGCATCTGAGATAAGCAGGAAGTGAAGATTGCTGCAGTGCAGGTTTGGCAGGGCTTGACCAGGGAAGATATCGCTTATCTGATTATGTCTGAGGGTTTGAGACTGCTGAAGACACAAAACCATACAAATAAATGTTAGCTTGTGGACTGTGTATAATGCATGTGTGTGTGTGTGTGTGTGTGTGTGTGTGTGTGTGTGTGTGTGTTGTAATGTAGGCTACAATTTCCTCCAGTTTACTTTGTGATTAAAGTCAGTATGTATCTGTCATAATTACAGTTTAATTTCAAATGTGTCTGAGTACCAGTGTTGGCTCCTACTACTTTCATATTTCCCTGAACATTTTGAATCACTCAGTGTTATCATGAAAAGCAGACACTGAACTTCTACTAGAGACACACATGATTTTCATATTAATAATCCCATCACTCTGTGGGCAACTGTTTTTAAAGTGAGAACAGACAACCAGTCTGTTTTGTCAGAAATATAGATTTAAGCGATCAAGAGTCGTGTTGGGCGTTTTCCCATGTTTCAATGAATCGTGGTTATATCTGGACCTTGATTGTGCCTCCTTTCGTGGCCCGGCTGACACCCACTGCTACTATTATAATTATTATTAGTCAAATAACTGTAACTATTCCATATACCATTACTGCTCTTATTATAATTCTACTATATTCATTGTTGCTGGTATTATTAGCAGTCTTCATTTTTCCATCATTATTCTGCTAACTACTCTTATTATATAAATCATTTATGCCATATGAATTGAATGTTTTGTAACTCTGTTATGTTGTTCATTCTGTACACATGACATATATAACATTTCTCTCCATCCTGGGAGAAGGATCCCTCCTCTGTCTCTCTCCCATAGATTTCTTCCTATTTTCACCCTGGTAAAGGTAGTAGGGGAGTCTTTCCTGTGTTGATGTGAGGGGTCCCGGGACAGAGGATGTTGTGTGTGTACAGTTTGTAAAGCCCTCTGAGGCTAAATGTAATTTTGGGCTATACTAAATAAATTGAACTTAATTCATGCCTTAGTAGGCTAACTACTTTTGGGCATTAAGATACTTTACAGAAATAACTGTAGATTCAGGCAATGCAATCACACAGACAGCACTGTTTAATACACTAGCATGACTTTGAGAATTGTGTGCTTTATCTTAATCTGTGCAGATAGCACATTACATAAAAAGACTGAGGGATTAGGCGATGGGAGCGCTTGTGAAGCGAGGACAGCGAGAAGAGACACGAGGAATGTAGGAAGGACTGCTGGACAGACTCTGACCCTCACCCTGCCAACAGCTGCTCTCACCACACAGCGCGCACACACACAATTCTGTCCACAACAACATGAATGGTATGAACACCACACATGTCTGGGAGTGAATGAGGAGCGGCGGCGCTGGGACTTATAGTACAAAACTGATCCCGGGTCTACAACACAGGGACATTTTTGAGATGCTTTCCCCATCGGGGGCCTGTATCACAGCATGTGATCACAGTGTGTTAGCAAAAAAAACAAACTGTGAGGGGGGGGATTACTGTGTATAGACGTCCCATTTGCTAACCTTAGTTTAAAGTGTGTCTCTGCAACAGTGGGCACAGTGCTGCTAAGTTACTCTCACTGAGTAGCACATTACATGACTCGATGATTTAAAAAAGAATGTTTGTTCTGGTTTAGGCGTGATCTATCTCTATATCTAGTTTATTTCTCAGCCGCCCTACTCAGTAAAAGACTAATAACAGAAATTAAACCGGAGAGACAATAATAAATGAATGATGAGGGGCTTGTTTTTATTGCTAATGTCTATGTGGTTAGCGTGGCGCCAAGAAGATGAGGGATTTGTTTTGATCGTTAATATCTTGACTGGGTGATTTGATGTCAGTGTGATCAACATGATGATGCATTGGCCAACTAAATAGTGAGAAGAATATCATCATCAGTGTACTGCTGGCAATAAACATGTCTGGCAACTTGATCCTAGCTGAAGAGGGTGTTTGTGTGCATTTCACCTATAATTGTGAAATTGAGAATGCATCATCAAGTTGTTACACTGAAGATTGATCTCGTTTGTGTGTCTACATCAGTGAAGGGGCCACTTGTGCGTGCACATATGTGGTGGATATTTTCATTATCAGTCATCAGTATGCTTAAGAGTCATGTGAAGGAGCTTCTTCACTATGGCATCGACTAGATGCCATAGTGAAGAAGAGGCGGCTGTGGCTCAGTGGAGAGCAGGGTCGTCCTCCAATCAGAGGATCGGCGGTTCGATCCCTGGCTCCGGCAGTCCATGTCGATGTGTCCTTGGGCAAGACACTTAACCCTGAGTTGCTCCCGAAGGCTGTGCCATCGGTGTATGAATGGGTGTGAATGATTAGAGAGATCCTGATGGGCAGGTGGCACCTTGCATGGTAGCCCCTGTCATCAGTGTATGGATGGGTATGAAAGGGTGAATGATTAGTAATGGAAAAGCGCTTTGAGTGGTCGGAAGACTAGAAAAGCGCTTTACAAGTACAGTCCATTTACCATTAGATCAAGACGAACATTCCCTGTAAACAAACAGTATGGGTGTGACCACAGGTGTGCTGGTGGACGCCTACCGTCAGGGACCTCTCTGTCGCTGATGTGCTGCAGGTAGGGCACGGTGTTGTCATCGCTCACTTCGGTGCTGGTCTGGAACTCCTCCAGCCGCTCTGCAGGCTGCCTCGACGGTAGTTTGGGGCTCGACTCTGGAGAAGCGCAGCATGACACGGTGTTCCCCATCCTCACACTACAGCAGCCAAGTCCAAGTAGTGCGAAGGTTCGTAGCTAGCTAGAATGAGCTTCCCCCCGGCCTCATGAACATTACCAGGCTTTTGACGGTATTAGCACAATACTATCTTTGCGTGCTGTCCATCTGCTCCCTGGAATCGCATTCCTGTCCATTGGAGGGTAACGTTTGGTTCTCTGGAGTCAAAGAAGAGCTAGCCACACAGGCTCACCCTAATGTAGACACAGGCTCACCCTAATGTAGACACAGGCTCACCCTAATGCAGACACAGGCTCACCCTAATGTAGACACAGGCTCACCCTAATGTAGACACAGGCTCACCCTAATGCAGACACAGGCTCACCCTAATGTAGACACAGAATCACCCTAATGTAGACACAGGCTCACCCTAATGTAGACACAGGCTCACAGACACAGGCTCACCCTAATGTAGACACAGGCTCACCCTAATGTAGACACAGGCTCACCCTAATGTAGACACAGGCTCACCCTAATGTAGACACAGGCTCACCCTAATGTAGACACAGGCTCACCCTAATGTCAGACCCTAATGTAGACACAGGCTCACCCTAATGTAGACACAGGCTCACCCTAATGTAGACACAGGCTCACCCTAATGTAGACACAGGCTCACCCTAATGTAGACAGTCTGTGTCGTCTCATGTATGAGTCGACGTGTTCTTGTAGTAACTACCAGCAGCTGTGAATTAAACGCAGGGAGCCGCCAATTCATTCATTCATTCATTCATTCAACATGCTAGTCTCTCTGCTAACTAGCATGCTAGCAGGCTAACTAGTTAGCTCGTCTCCTAAACTTTGTTTATAGTTAATTACAACTATCGTGAAAACACAATCGGCTCTACCAAATAAACACGTTGTGACTCAAAACCACCAAATCATGGATAAGAACATTTCACGGGACTTTTCAAACAAACCCCGCAGACGTCGTCGTGCACTCGGGTCGGTGTTTAGACAAATCTAGCCCGAGGCTCTGCGGCCTCCTGCGGGAAACGAAGGTAAAACAAGAGAAACATCCAGGGCTTCAGACCAGAGCTTCTCTGTGAGGGCAGATTCACTGAGCCTTGTTCCAGTTCTTCAGTGTGGTAGCCGGTCCGGACTCCCCAGGCATCAGTGCCTCCTCCGGTCAGGTCTGTGCTGCTGTTCTCTCTGCCACCGCCGCCATCTGTTGCCGGAGCTCACAGACGGGCCGTAGCCCCGCCCACTTTAGAATTCCATTCACTCCCATTGGCTTAGAAACCAAAACAATGTCGGCAATGGAGCCGCCCATTGGCTGAAGTAGCTGTCTGTTGAAAACGGTTTAAACCGATGAACTGTATTTACAAGGCGACTATTTCTGTATCGTCACCGACCCACACCCTTTCTGACCCTCTGTTCTACTGTATCCCTCCTCATTCACACATTTATGTTATGTTAATAATAATACTACACTTATTTTACTAGTATTCATTCATCTGACAGGTATTGTTACTAGTTAAGATAAGATAAGATAAGATAATCCTTTATTAGTCCCACAGTGGGGAAATGTGCAGGCTTACAGCAGCATAGAGTTAAAGTGCAAAACAAGAGACATAGTAAAGAAAGACAAGATAAAAATAAAAAATGAAAATAAAAATAAAAAAAAAAACAAGTATTATAAATAAGCAATAAAAAAACAGTAGAAAAACACAATAACTGAAATATAATATTTACAGACAGAAAAAAACTATTTTAACTATTATTGCACAGTGTTTTTATTGTCATGTGTCATGTGGTCTGCTGGGAGCTGGTTGTGCAAATGTTTACAAAAATTAAATAAGTAAAAAAAGTAACAGAAAGTAACAAAAATAAACACAATTTAAGGAAAAAGCTCACAGGTGAGCAGGAGCTGCTGTAAGAGGCAGCCACTCGCACGGCGCCATTTTAACAATTAGTTACAGCCAAAACATATAATATAACACTTTATTAAATATGATGCACTGCTGTAGATTTAATTACCCAACAGAATGTAAATAATAAAAAAAGTAGCTCCACCAGGACAGGCTGCAACATTAAAATGCAGCGTACACATAAATGCATATGACATGTAATAATGAAAAAATAATAATCACGTCTGCATGAGGAGTATTTTTACTTTTGACTCTTCATTTTACTGGTAATAATTATTTTCCTTCTCTTATACAACATTTTAAAATCTGAAAATTTACAAGAAACAGTATTTTAACTGAACGTCTATTAATGTGTACAAATGATCCCTTCATAGTTCATCAGCGTCTGTCATGAACGGGTTGTTGATTGATGAATTGATTCACAATACATAACAATCTTCAAGATAAGTTTATTGCGACATTGCAAGTGTCTACAAAAGAGTGATGTAATGTCAGAGTAACAGCACTTTCCAATAATGGGCTGGTATAGTTTTTATACTGTGACAACGTTGAAACGGACGCTATACGATGTATCATTTGGAGACCTCGCCAACAAGATACTATACAATACATGGCATTTTTAAATTGATAACTTGTAAAAGTGGCAATATAGAAATTGATCACATTAAAAATTAGAAAAAAAGTTATTATTACTGTTCTAGAAAGTCTCTGTATATACTTTTACACACATGGAAATCAATCTGTTTCATGCAAAAGTTAGGCCCGTGGGTATAAACCATTCTGGCACAGACATGAAAACACTTTTGGTTTTGTTGGAAAAATAGTGTAGTCACACAACAAAGAAAAAAAGATTATTACTAGATTTGTTTGTTTTTCAGCACCACCACTAGATGTGTGAATTGCAAGAGGTGCAAATACATTTTTTTTACACCAGACTACAAGTATTACAAGTTTTGAGTGCTATGCTGCTCAAAACACATATTTAAACCCCGCTGACACTGATTACTCTGTTGTTCCACAATAGTGATTTAAATTATCCTCTCCTCTAAAATACAGTAACGTGTCTTGTGGATTGATATGAGATGATTCATTAAAATCCCTCTGAAGTTTCTTCTGTGAGTTCCTTAGCTGATTTAACTCTTTAATCTTCTATACATTACAAGTACATATACTGTACAATATCAACATGTTGTGAACTAGAAAAATAAAACGGACAGAGCTACCGTGAACTGATGATCTTTGTTAAAAGTGAAATAAACGAAAGAACATTCTAAAGAGCACACTCTAATTGTTAGAGTGAGCATTGTTGACCCCACATTTTCCCTTGGCTCACGATTTGAGGTTTGGAACTTTGTGGTTAAAAAAACATGTTAACTCAAGGGCCTATACTTGGTCTCGTGATGATGTAACTGCGCGAACTGGATGTAACTCCATTTCTATGAGTTTGCTAAGTCACAAACATCAACAGTGAGCTGGAGGAAACATTAAGAATTTGAAGCTTCCAGAACAAACAAGTACGTTATACCCCAAAACGGTCAAATATTTTGGTCTAGAGAGGATAAAGGTTAGTTTCCAGTTAAAATCAGCATATAAGTGGGTTGATATCTAAATCTAATGTCACTTTGCAGTAAAATAAAACATAAAAAAGGTCTCCAGTTGAAGGAAAAGTTGTGCTTTCATTTCATGAATTGGAAGATCTAAAAAACAGGTATTACTGGAGATTCTCTGCCGAGATAAAAGTACATATCCAGTTAAAAACATAGCCATGTGTGGATGAGTCTGAAACCACCAAAAGTTCTGCTGTGCAGTTTTTGAATTTACAAAAAAAAACTGGATATATGTTGTGGACCCTGACTGCTCCTTTCTTTCTACAAACAAACAGAGCCAATCCTAAACAGAGCACAGCACTCACAAATATAACAGCAAAGGCCTTTTCTCTCACACTTAGCTGCCATGACGGTGGTAGGCCTGGTGGATTACATGAATACATACGTACATTGTCTTCTACTATACATTGGTACATGTTACAAATATGCAAAAGTTGGTTTCATACAAGCCATAAGAACATTTTCCATATCAAATAAACAGAAATACACAAGGTCTACACATGCTGTAGAGTCTATGTACAGTTATATAAAAAATTATATATCATAAACGTATCTTCTTGAAAAACACACAGTCCAACAAAACAAAACATGGATCATTATTGTTAAACCCATCTATCTGTAGCCGATATCTTCTGTAGATTTCACAAAGTATCTGCTACACATTTAAAAATTCTATTTTTTACCACCATTTATTTGACAGACATTGCAAAACAGACACAATCTTGTAAAAAACACGTATAAAGGAAATGTCATATTAAGATGATTGAGTTCATTAAGATGAACTTTGAATATGGTGGTGTTTTTCTTTTGACAACAAACTGACCGTTTACTGTGGCACAATGAGATGATCGAACATTTAGGTTTAAATAAATTAACAAATGTGCGCTTTAGTACAACCTGGGTATTATCATATTTTTTCAGACTCTAATCTTTCACGAGACAACATTCTACTCACCCAGCTGAATCTATCATATCACTTGGGTCTATAAATATATCATTAAAATTGTGCTTTGCCTTTAAAAAACTATTTGTGTGCAGAACCGCGTTAAGTACTGTCAGTCAAAGTGAACAGGTTGCGTCATAACTTTATCATTCAGATCTGTTTTCACTTCAAAATAATCAGGTTGAGATAAAACGGCCCCTTGTGTTGCTTCCTTACTGGACTAGTGAGTAATATTACTATTACTAACAGAAGTGTTGGTCAAAATGATAAATCTTTCTATTAAAACTGTGCTCAGCTTGCTTATTGTCTCATTTGTAATAGCACCTCCGACAACCACTCGTTGTGGCTGAGCAAAGTGAATTGAAAAGTGGGACGTCACAGTGTGATTCGTCCCTTTTTAACAATCCACTGTCTGCTGACACACACGCAGCTCTGCCTCCTAAAAGATCGGCAGTTTGTAGCATCTTAAAAAAAAAAAAAAAAAAAAAAAAGACTTGTTTGTGTCCCATTAGTTGTAGAGTCCGCTACATTGGTGGCCATATTTACGAAAACGTAGATGTGGATTAGGTTGAGATTCATAATTCATTCACATCCTGAAACTGACTGAGTTCGCCCTAACTGAATCGGCAGACACAGTTTTAGGATATAGCTGTGTGTTCTGAGCATACTTTTCAATGTAAACAATAGTATTCATAATCAGCTATTTTTGTATTTTAATTTGTTATACAAGCTGGGTCTTGTTGTCATAGTTTTGGCCAATCGACTGTTTGACACTGAACTAACCACAGTGACTGTAGTGTTGAACAGTGAAAATATTCATATCAGGACAACTTTATTAAAGTTTAACAGTCGCACGTTCTAACTGCTGTTCTACGTCGGGTTACCATAGCAACAACGATGATGCTTTAAGTGCAATTTGTCGGGCGTTATTGCTTACATACAGTCCAAGGAGGCCATTAAATGTGATCCCAGTCCACCGTTCAGTTTGACGTGATCTGGCTAGGTCCACAAAAAGAGACCATTTTTCTTTTTTAAGGATAGTATCTCCTTGCCCTCTTTGGACTCTGCTTTAAAACCTTTTACAGTGAAGCCTGTCTACAATAACCTTGACGAGAACAGTGTTTCACTAACTTGTGTTGGCAAAAATCTACGACAACAAGAGGCAGGCTCGCGTACAAAAGGTGTGTGACCGTTAACCGCTGTCAGCAGCTGGATTGTAGCTGCTATTTTAGTGTACTGATATCGGAAAGATTGTGTGTATTTTTAAATGAATCCTTATTGACAGTCTGCTGAAGAGAAGGTAGTAGAAGCTGGACTGGGTAGGCCAGCCGTGTGCAAAGAGGAAGGCCAGCCAGTCTTTGAAGAGAAGTGAAATGGTACTCGGCCGGGCTCGGCGTTCAAGACTTGAACTACTCAGACTTATGGCAGTAAAGGTCTTTGAGGGCTTTAAGTTCTTCGATCAGTGTCTTGTTTTGGTTCTCCAGGACAGCCACTCGGTTCTCCAGACATTTAACATACTCCTTCTTCTTCCTGCGACATTCACGCGCTGCCTCCCTGTAGGAAGGATGAGACACAGGTTGTGTTTCTTATTCATATTCGGGGGCACTTAAGTGAACGCTTTATCATTTTTTTACTGTCATCCTATTGTCTGATTGTAATTAAATCTATCACCTATCCCAGACTGACTTTTAGAGCAAAGCCACTACTGAGACCAGACACACAAAGACGCAGACCCGCCCCTTTTCATACCTGTTCTTCATGAGGCGGACTTCCCGTTTGCGTGTGACCTCCTCGGTGGCGCCCTGGACGGGCAGGGCAGGGGATGAGGCCATGACCACCCCGGGGGCGATGGTGCTGGTGGGGGCCGCTCGGATCTGGTAGGCCTGGACGTCACCGGAGGCAGCTGAAAGGAATGGTCGGCAGAAGAAGTGTCACATATTTATATCTTTTATTAGAAAAAAACACTTTTACTTGGAGAACCATTAGATTTCTGAATAGGGAAATAATAACAGCAGAAAATTTGCAAGTGGGAATTATTTTTATTTCATGATAAAATAAATACGTACACTCAGAAGTAATTGATCTTGGTGAAAAACACCAGATATCACAAGCTTCAGCCTTTTTACAAACTGCTTCATTAATACACCACGCTCACCTTGGACCACCACCTGGTTACTGGGAACCAGTATCTGCTGGCCGTCGCTGGTCTGGGCGTACTGGAGGATGGTGGCTCCGGGCTGGGTGGCTGCTGCCGCGTTGGTCATGGTCAGAGTCTGGATGCCTTGGACTCCATCTGTGCCGTTGTTAGCCAGCTGAATGGCTCCACCCTGTGTGATTGCAACTGTGTGTTTGGTGAGAGAAGAACAAATCAGAGAATTGATCGAATGAAAGAAGAAGGAATAAAACAATAAGAGGGACAAACAATCAGTTGTCCCAGCTCTGCTCAACAGTAATTGTCAAGATGTGTTTGACCTGCTTTAACTGTTCATGTGATCCACTGTCAACAGAAACGCTCACCGGGGCAATGTGTGAGTAAACAACTTAAATATATATTTATCTTGGGGGCTGAAGCACTACCAAACACCAGACAGATACATATTTCCACCTGATAAGAATGTTGTGGCAACAAGCTAGTGAACAATTGACTATTTACACAGGTGTGTTCTGTGTGTGTAGATATATATATATATATATCTACACACACATATAAATTAGGCGTGTCACCGACTAACATAGATAAATCTGATTGGTGAAGTTATGCGGCCGAGACTATAATTTAACCTGTTTGTTGTGTATTGTGTGTGTGTGTAGTATGGCGTGGTCGGTAGTAAAGAGTGGCTGTAAATAGAACTTTTGTGGTTGTAAATAGAACTTGATTGTATCGGTTCCCAGACAGAAAGGGAACGACGAGGAGGGAGAGACAGAGAGACTAAAGCTACAAACAGCTGCTTTTTCGCGCCTCCCCAGCTGATTTTAGAGAATCTTTAAATTTTTGTTGAATTAAAAGATGTTCTGTATTCTTTGATTTTAAAACAGTAGCCTGATGTTATTTATGAGCGATGACATTACCACATCTTCCCATCACTGCGACGCTTCAACTATACCATCCATGAAATCAGTCCCTCCTAAGATATATACAATATGTCTCTGCATGTTTCCCTTGGTCTTCACTGACTTGTGCTAGTGCTCGTTCCAAACTTCAGACAGTGTTTTAAATTCAAGAATATCATCTGTTTTTACTTCGATTTGTTTCATGGGAAATTATTGAGTTCATATAGTGAGTTTCCTGTCGCACCTCTACAAACATTAAATTGTTACAGTTGAATAAAAAATGTATTCTACCCATGTTCTGAATTCATTATTTTGTATAATTATTTATACTAAGAATAGGAATAATATAAATAATGATAATATAAATAACAACAATAATCACTACAATAATAATAATCAAACTAACAATGATTTTCTATATTTTATGAAAAAAGATATGCTCTGACGAAGGTCATTTCGACCCAAAAGCAAAAAATAAAGTGTTCTCTGCATAGATTGAGGAGTGCGGATCTCTATTCTACCCATTTGAGCTTTTTTAAGCCTTCCGGCACCTTATTCAAGAGAAAGCTGGGTGAAGCAGTGGTTATCCTGCATTATAAAAAAGATATGAAGATAGAATTGATAAATCCTAAAGATACCCATCCCTCATTGTGGCACGAGCTGTAACGTTTGAACAGGCTGTGACAGGTGATACTTGAAAATCATCAACCTGCGACCTCGGACACAGCTGCACTGAGCCATCCATCTAACCATCACCTACTGTATTGGCCGCTGCTGGTCTGGTAGATGGGCGTGGGCATGGTGACAGTGGTGATGGAATGTGTGGCGGCGGCAACGGTCAAATCCTCCTCGGCCCTCTCCTCCTCGATACGAGGGACGGCCGGTGCGTCCGACGAAAGGTCGTTCAGGATTTTCCTGTGGGGGCAAACGAACAGGAGTTGTTTGGGTATTTTCACTGAGAAAATAAGCCAGATGGTTTGAGCAATTTCAGTTTACAATAAATAAGATTTTCTCACAATGAACAAAGCTCAAAAAACCTTCTAGTTTACTTGCTTAAATCATTATAAGCAAGTAAAAAAAAAAGAACTGTTGCTGCACTGTAGATGCAATTTCTGCCCCGAGTTTTGTATGAAATTGTGTTTTAAATATTCATAGATTTAAAAAGTGTAAAGAACAAAGCCAAAGATATAATAAAGTTGTGTGGTCAAAGGAGCTTCAAAGATTTCAGGAAGCGTTTGATTTAGTTATGAGATATTATAATTGTTTTGCCGGTGTCCTGAAAGTTTTGCACAAACACACACACACACACATTACCTGTATGAGGGGCGTCGTGACAAAATCTCTCGTCGCTTCTGAGAGTCAGTGACACTGTCTACGGACTCCTGTGAATCCTCACTCTCTGCTATGGTGGAGATCTGGAACAAACCAACAAACCCTCTGACTTCATGTTCTTTACATTGTGGTTAAATCTGAAACAGCTAGAACTAGGATTGAGTGTATGTGTGTGTGTGTGTGTGTGTGTGTGTGTGTGTGTGTGTGTGTGTGTGTGTGTGTGTGTGTGTTTTACCTGCACAGTCTGGACCTGTGGTGACTGGATGACAGAGGGCTGTGCGGCCTGGATCACACCGTGGACCTGAACCGTCTGTCCGTTTGGAAGCTGTACCAGCGTTACCGTGGGACCTGTAGCTGAGGCGTGCCCTGTTGTCATGGTTACCTGAAAATTCAGAGGTGACGTGACTGGGCTGTCCGCCATGTGCACTTTAACGCCAAACAGTTTTTTTTCTCAATTTTTGGCAAACCAGCTGCACTCCCTGAGCCTCATGGTGAATTGCCACCTGTTCTATACCCAAACGGGGCTCACATCTCCTGTTACCTGTGCCAGAGTAGCGAGCTGTGCCTGGGTGATGTGCTGGGTCTCTGTCTCAGTCACAGCAGTCTCCACTCCCTGCTGAACCTCCACGGACTCCATCTTCATCGACTGAGCTGATGATGAAGATTTGAGGAGGGACTGTTAAAAGATGATGGAGGCCACAGCTCTGGGGAAGAAGCTGTTCCTCAGTCTGTTTGTGCGTGTTTTTTATTGTTCTGTACCTTCTCCCCGATGGCAGGGGGACAAACAGACTGTGACCTGGGTGGGTTGGGTCCTTGCTGATGTTGCTAGCCTTCTTGTGTAGACGGCTAGCATGTACTGTGTCCAGAGTCAGGAGCTTGGTTCCTACGATCCTCTGCGCTGTTTTAACAACCCGGGCCAAGTCTCTCCGGTTCTCTGCTGTGCAGCTGGTGTACCACACGGTGGCGCAGTGGCAGAGAATTGTCTCTATGGTGCTCCTGTAAAAGTTAAAAGCAAAAACAACGGTCAATTTTCCATAAAAATAAATAAATTGCATTGCAAAACCCAAAAAGCAAGCTTACTAACAGAAAACCATTGCAAAAAAAATGCATATTTAAATGGTTCACCAAGGAGTCACAAATGACTAAAGAATATTACCCAACTTCCTGAGGAAATATGTTCAATATATTTTCCCAATTAGTTCCAAGAACATTCTTAGAAGATCTCTATGTGTTGTTCTGTCTTGGTTATAAAATAGGAATGTTCACCTATGGAGGTTATATCCAGTACGTCACTAAAACAACAGGAAAGTAACCTGTTACTATGCAATGTTTACAGTGATGCAGCACCATGTAATAAATTATACTCAGGCTGATCAGGTAGTATTGCCGTAGGTTTAATTTCTGTGTGTCTAACACTAGAGTTGATCCAGGCGGACTCTGTTCAGATAGTATGTTACAATCATCACTGGGAAAAAAGAAGTGTTTTTGAGGTAGACTGTGATCCCTGAAACTGCTGTGGTTCTTTTCCACTGGTGCATCATGCTGCTGCCATGGATGGTAGTTTCTCACCTCTGTTCCAATTCCCCACAGCAAACGCCCCAGTCAATGATAAAATACTTAAACACACACACATGTACACACAAATATCATTATTGACTGGCAAGAACGTTTTGGAATGTTTACTCTTTAGAATTAAAAGTAATTTCAGATGAGTTGTCTATAAGGATTATGGAAGGGAAAAAGGAAAGGCAGGTCTATTAAATGGCGACTTAAATAAAACAGGGTTGGTAGTTTCTTTTTTTTTAATTGACTGCAGATACCATAAGAAAATATTCTTATATTTGTTTTAATCACAAAGGAATAAAGGAATGTTTGCCCAACCTCAAAGGACGTTCCCAGAATGTCGCTGTAATCTCAAACTGTTGCGTATCAACCAGATGCCCATGATTCTGTTACTATTTAACATAAAATATTTTAGCTTTATTACTTATGTTCATAGTTCTAGTGTACAGTTAAAGAGAATTTGATGTGAATGTTGGTTTTCTGCTGCACCACAGTAGTAGTCATAAAATTCAGTATGGAGTCACAGATACTAAACTCCAAAATGTGTGATGGGGGAATGTGTGCACTAGAACATCTGTATCTGTATCTTGATGGTTATGAGGTGGAGCACTCGTCAGATATGGAAGAAACTGGTTCTGAGGGAACTTAACCAGGTCAGAACAATGATGGTCCTTGTTGACTGATCGTATTTATTGTGTTTCATTCGTTAATTCAAAATTAATAGTTTAATTCCTGCCACTGACCTCTTCCATCAAAGTTTATTACACCAAAA
This sequence comes from Anoplopoma fimbria, assembly GCF_027596085.1. Lineage (NCBI taxonomy): Eukaryota > Metazoa > Chordata > Actinopteri > Perciformes > Anoplopomatidae > Anoplopoma > Anoplopoma fimbria. The sequence continues at coordinate 777,482 of NC_072464.1, read as the reverse complement.
AGGACACTATAAACAAGTTTTTTCTTGCCTAAAAATGAGGAAAAGTGGTATGTCAACTCTGTTCCACTGAACCTTGCTGTTTATTTTTTATAAGAAAAATAAATGTGGGCCTGTAATGAAAGAATAACAGTGATTTGGCATTTAATTCTGGTTTAATAAAATAATTAATTGGCTTATATTCTGTTGTTTGTGGTGCATGGTGTCATAAAAGGATGCATTAAACTTAAAGGTGTTTTTACTCATATTCAATGCACTTTGCAAATATATGAGAAAAACGAGTGGAGAATGCACCTGGAGGACAAAATGAGGTGTGGAGTTCAAGTGGTTACACGTTTTTATGGACGAATTGTTTCAGCATTCCAGCATGTGCAGCTTAGTCTACAGTCATTTGTCCTGTATAAAGATGTGGTATTGAATCCTGTGTGTTGAAATATTGTGTTTTTTAAATATATATTAAGTTTGTGTTGGTGACTTTGTTTCACTCAAGTCAACAGTTTTCAAAAAAAGAGAGATGATTTTACATGAGTTTTATTATGAAACACCTCTGGACCGGAACCTTCTCTAAACGTGATAAACAAAGGAAGGTAGAGTTTCTCTGCTTGTCTACATACCACTGCCACCAACACAAACAACGCATGTCACAGTGATACAGTGAATGCATCACTACCCGCATGGTCAGGGTTGTTGATTGCATTATGTATTATGAACCATAACCTGTAAAGTAACTAAAACGATCAAATAAATGAAGTGGCGTAAAAAGTACAATGCAGTATTTGCCTCTGATATGTGGTAGAGTAGATGTTAAATTAACTTTTTTTTAAAGATGGTCCTAAGGATTACATACCCTCATTCCAACTATTAACCAAAATCTCATTAAGTAAATATGTGTATAATGGTACGGATATAAGTAACTGTATATATTACAGTTATAATTTAATATTACTTTATATGTTTGTATACATGTTCTATGAGTGTGTGTGTGTGTGTGTGAAGGGGCCACAGTTTATATCCCATTGTGCAATCCTGTGTTGTAGAATGACAAATAAATAAAATATGTAAATAAGTAGCAGAATATGTAAATAATTAATCAAAGTACCTTCAAATTACTTGAGTAGATGTACTTTCCACCACTGATGATAACCTCTGGGATTCAACACTAGACTGACTAACCCTCTGAAATACACACTTTAAACTCTCCCCTTGTTCATTACTACCAACAACAACAACAACAACAACAACACCACCACAGGAGCTGTGGGGTCACAGGTCACAGGAGCTGTGGGGTCACAGGTCACAGGAGCTGTGGGGTCACAGGTCACAGGTCAGTGAGCGCTGATGTGACGCTGCGTCGCTTCTCTCTCATGATTGGCTTCACACATTCACACATTCCTCCCTCTGCTTTTCAAAACACCAGTTGTGTGACAGCAGAGCCACATGGCCGCTCACACCGGTCACATCCCGGTCACACACCGGTCTCACACCGGTCACATCCCGGGAGACGAGCTGCTACTTATATACCAAACACAACAAGTGGGTTAACAATAGAATATAAACTCCTCCAGGCCTGGAAACCAGCAGAATGTAAGACAATAAATGGACCAAACGAACAAGATGTTTATCGACCAGGTGAGCAGGGAGACACCAGAGATACATCAGTTAAATCAAGCAAGTGGCAGAAATAATCCACATATCTCTACTGATGGTTTAACTGGGAGAACTGCGCAAACCATGTGCGCATAAACGTGTCTGTTGCAGCATCATGTCGCCGGTAGAGTGACTATAACCCGCTGCAGTCACAGGTTCGGTCCCTGCTGGTCCGCTGGTCCTCTGGTACCAACACGCCGCACATGTGCTGCCTCCTCCTCCTCCTCCTCCTCCCCACACACACACACACACACCGCCATCATCTCTTTGTTTCCTCCGAACCCGACCAGACCGACCCCCGCTCACCGGCCCGGCCACCGCTCCGTCCTTACCGGTCCGGACTCCCTCCGTCACTCCTCCGTCACTCCTCCGTCACTCCCGGGCCTCCGGAGCTCCTCTTTTATTCCGGCCGACACGTAAGAGCCCGCGTCAGGCTACACCTCCGCCGCGTCACCGCCAACAACAACACGGAGATTGGAGAAGGACGAGAAAGCAGATGGCGACGCTGGAACGACGGAAAGTACCGAGGAGGAGCGGAAAGTACCGAGGAGGAGCGGAAAGGACCGAGGAGGAGCGGAAAGTACCGAGGAGCAGCGGAAAGAGCGGAAAGGACCGAGGAGGAGCGGGAAGGACCGAGGAGGAGCGGAAAGGACCGAGGAGCAGCGGAAAGTACCGAGGAGCAGCGGAAAGTACCGAGGAGCAGCGGAAAGGACCGAGGAGCAGCGGAAAGGACCGAGGAGCAGCGGAACATCCCGACACCCTCCTGCCTCGGGAAGCGTTTGGTACATGACATTTTAAGCAGTTTAATGATTATGTAACGAGATAAACACCATGTTAGATTGACACACATGTTTGTGTTCACTAGCACTTGAAGGGTAGAAAACTGTTTTCATTTTAATATTTAATTTAATAATAATTGTTTAGTTGATTGGTTGTGAAAGTAATCTAAGCTATGGACAGTATAGACTGTTCAGTGAGGATGTAACTGTTTATTCTCTGAAGTATTGAGGTACTTGTACTTTCCTTGAGTATTTTAATTTGTTTACTACTTATATTGTACCTTTTACTACACTACTTTCAATGTTTCTGTTTTAAGCTTTAATTAATACTAGTTACTTTGCAATTTCAGAGTAGAAATAGGTTAATACATTATGATATATCATTTTATATTAAACTTTATGTAATTTTACTTTGGTAACTCAAAAGTATATTTTTACTTTTGTTTTTACTTAAGAAATATTCTGAATGCAGTAGTTTCACCACAGTGAAGTCATCATCAGGGTAACTATGACGATGTTTCTGGTAAGACAAGTTGCTATTTTTTATGGGTTTTTTTTCCGATGTTATCAGCAGCACAAATACAATTAAATGACTGTCCACTGTTTGGAGGAGAAGTTTCAGAATTAGATAACTCACAACCTGCGCATATATGCTTATGGTACCAAGCAGCATGAGACAGACCTAAAAGGGGAAATAAATGTTTTTTTTGTAATTGGTTGGACTGACCATTTACAACAAGTGCTGTGTCGTAGTGGAGAGCAAGGTAGTTCTCCAATCAGAGGGTCGGTGGTTCGATACCCGGCTTCGGCAGTCGATGTGTCCTTGGGCAAGACACTTAACCCCAAGTTGCTCCTGAAGGCCATCGGTGTGGACTGATGATGAATGTTAGTTAGAGTCTGATGGTGGCACCTTGATGGTAGCCTGTCATCAGTGTGTGAATGGGTGAATGATATGTAACATACTACTGACTGTAAGTCGCTTTGGAGAAAAGCGTCTAAATGACTGTAATGTAATGTATTGAAAGTCAGATAAAAAAAATAATCTTTTGGCCTTCTACACTCTAATAAATAGGAGTTTAAAGTAGAATGCTATAGGCTGAAGAACCTTCTCTTGGTTCTTTTATAGCAATTTTGATTATAGTTGTGGGGGGGGCTGTCCTTGCTTACATTGGGCAACAAGCATAGGGGCATTCTTGAAAGGTTCATTGACCTTCACACGTGAGGGCAATTTACTACTCAACCACCATAGTACACGCCTGGTGGGTTAAAAAAATAGGAATCTCTCACTGTGAGGTGAAAGTGCTATAACCGCTGGACCACCATGCCACCATCTGGCTGGTGTGCATCATATTGACCTGAACTAAGTGAAAGATCTCTGCACATACTACTTTTCATCCACACTCCTCTTCATTGCATGCACATTGGCAAATAGATCTTTTTTTTTTTTTTTTTTTTAGAAGACATTTTTGACATGTAAAAAGCACAGGTGTAAATAATAAAAATGAATGATGGCTGAATTCCATTTAGCTGCTTCAGTTTCAATCTCCTGGTATTGTTCAGGCTGGTTCCCCGTCACACTGCCGTGGCTTACTGGGACACTTGAATAGAAGAGAGACATTGTTACTGTTAACCTGTTTTCATGCAAGTTAAAATGTCTGCTGTGATAAATATTTTTGGTGAAGTCGCTCTCCTTGTAACCACCAGAGGGAAGCAGGAGACCATTTTAATGCACACAGCGGCAGGGACCTGCAGGTTCACTTGAACACATACCTCATTACAAACACAGCCAATAAAGGATTTTTCTCTCATGCATCATTGTGAGATTGAGGTTCATTTGACCAAATTATCGCCTCCAACCAGCCTGGGTCTCGAACCAGGGTTTTTATTGCTACCCAATCCTTCCTGGGTTCGAATTTTGAGCACCAGCATGTGTCAGTATGGGATACTTAATTGAATCATTGGTTCAGGATTCTCTACCGCAGAATGATAAAACACATCCATAGCTGGTGACAGAATTACCTTGTCTTTAGGTAGAAATATACTCATTCAGACGTGACACACTGCTGTAGTGGAAAGTAGAAAGCAGCACAAAAAACAGAGACACCAACTGATATCTCCTACGAGCTCGCACTGATGGTGAGAAATCAATGAATTCCTGAAAATGCAGAAGTAGGAAGAAAAAGTTTCCATTATAATTAATAATAAAAATCATTTTTTAATGTCTTTTCCTTTCAAGTCTCAGAATGGAAAGCATCACATGCCATCTTGACAGGCTACAGGACACAGACGCAGCCTTATTTGGTTTTTTTTTGCATCTTCCAGATGGCGGCGCCATTGAGCTGTGTGTGTGTGTGTGTGTGTGTGTGTGTGTGTGTGTGTGTGTGTGTGTGTGTGTGTGTGTGTGTGTGTGTGTGTGTGTGTGTGTGTGTGTGTGTGTGTGTGTGTGTGTGTGTGTGTGTGTGTGTGTGTGTGTGTGTGAGACCACCACCATGTGCTCCTCAAGTCTTCCCCCTCCTCCTCCTCCCCAGCCACAGAGAGGAGAGAGAGAGCTGCTGGCGTGTCGTCGTGCAGATACAGAGTTTATCAAGGCAATTCCTTTTATAATCCTCCTGATGCTCGTTGCCGGTGTTTTATCTGTTTAATAGCATTTTACTGCGAAGCGCCGTAAAGAACACCCTTTTTATTGTGACACAGAACACATTGTTTGGGGAATTGACCCTGCCTGGGTAATGAACAGCCGTGAATTTGCAGCCAGTTATAAAAAAAATATATAAAAAAATAATGGAGGGTGGAGGGGCTGAAAGGTTGGGGAGGGGGGACAATCTCCACCCAAAGAGGAGAGGAGGAATATTTAAGGAGAAGGGGGAGGAAGCACGTCCCATTAGGGGTTTCAACACGGCTGGTTTTTAGTTGTCTTCTGGTTTCCCAGTATTAGTCAACATAAAACAACAAAACATTTTATGCCATTGCTTGAGTGCCATTTTGCAATATATACATATTTGAATGAATATCAGCTGTTTGAATACATAAATAAATATACAAAAAGGCAAGAAATCACAGGGAAAACCTGAAATGAAAGGGAAAGGAGAACGATAATGAACACAGAGGTTTCTGAACATGACTTGAATCAAACGCTATGGCCTTCGCCAACCATTTCAATTTTGGAGAAACACCACCACTGACCAAAAAAAACCACCAAATAAGGGAATATTTATTGAATGGTGTTCGTCCCTCCAGAGACTTGGAGAATCCGTGAGCGCTGGAGCTGCTCTGGAGGCTTGTGGTGGGCCGACACTTCACTAACAGCCCTCTCCCACTGCAGAAGCAGAACAACCTGATGCATAACCGTGGCGACAGAGCTCAGCATGTTGTTTCCTCTGTTCTCTGGACCCGTTCCTGGAACCGAATTTGTGCAATGCTCTTAAGGTGTAAACTAAATGTAAGTACTTTAAGATACTTTCAGGGATCAGAGAAAGAACAGTGCCTTGTTTGTAACATCCCTCCAGAACAACGTTTTCTGATCCAATGCCACTATCGACCTTAAAAAAGATAAATTAAATGTCGAAAATTGCCGCTGAAAAACTAATGCTGATTTGCCGATGATTGGTTTATAGTATTGTATCGTACAAACATCACTTATGACCCACTTGAAGCGCGTGTCTGTATCTTCAGAGTACGTGTCCTCTGGTGTTATATATTTTAGCTGTGTTTTCTGGACTTTTCTGGAAATCAACCTATATAAAAATGTAGCGACCAGGTGCCAGAATGTAAGTGCGCATCTGAGATGAAGCTACAAAAATGGCGTACACAGCGCAGATGAAATAATGTAAATAAAACTTGGCTATGCCAAGCAGGCAAATTTTTATCCAAAACAAGATTGAATCTGGGGTTGGCTTTCACCTGCTGCTATCTAAAATCACACACCGTGGTGGCGTCTTGCCCGTTGTATGGTTCAGTGTAAAAAAAAAAGTAAAGCCAGCATAAGGGCTGATCTTCTTTACAGCAGTATCGCAAAATCACTGTGTTAAAGTGTGTTTGATACATCCGCTTTTTTCTCTACTAGCTTTACCGTTTTATTTAGCCATTTCAAATGTTTTTAATTAAAAAGAATAAAGTCAGAGTGGAAACCATCATGATAAAAACATTTTTCTAGGGCTCAATAACAGAGGGGATGACTTCTTAAGATGGAGAAGTAGGGGATTTTTGGCCAAAAGACGAGTGTATAAAGGGGGACATTTTCTACATTCGACATGCACACACAGACACAGACAGACACAGAAAGAGAAAGAATCAATAGAGGCATTTGGTCTATTATCATAAACACACAATGTGTGTGTGTGGGAAGAATGGTGTTTTTATCTCCAGATGGTTGACTGAGACTTGGCTGGTTGGTACAGAGAGTCGGAGAGAGAGAAAAGCAGGCAGAAGGCGTCTTTTCTACTTGAGCTCAACTAAATGTGTGTGTCTCTGTCTGTCTGTGTGCATGTGTGTGTGTGTGTGTGTCTGTCTGTCTGTCTGTGTGTGTGTGTGTGTGTGTGTGTCTGTCTGTGTGCATGTGTGTGTGTGTGTGTGTGTCTGTCTGTGTGTGCATGTGTGTGTGTGTGTGTGTGTGTGTCTGTGTGCATGCCTGCCAACCTGTCTGCCTGTGTGTGAATGCCTGTGTCGTGTGTGTGTGTGTGTGTGCATGTAAGTGTGTATGTGTGTGTGATTGACCTTGAGGAAGGAGGCTCAGTTGGAGGAGAGAGGGATGAGGAGCCCACCTTCCCCCTTCACCTCCCTCACCCCCGCTGTGCCCCCCCTCCTCCCGGGTAAAGAACGACTGGCTTCTCATCCTCCTCCTGTCCTCTCATTTCTTCTTCTCTCTCCTCTCCTTTCATGTGCTCGTTCCATCTTTTTTCTCTCTCTCCTCCTGCTCCTCTCTTCCCTCCTATTCATCTCCTCTTTCATTTCCTCCCCTTGTTTCCTCCTCTTTCCCATTGTCTCCTTGTCTACTCTTCTTTCATGTTTTCTCCTAGTTTCACCTCCTCTCCCCCTTTCATGTTTCCTTTCCTCTCCCTCTTTATCCCTTGTCCTTTTCTATCTTTCTTTCAACTCCTCTCCCCTTTCATTTCCTCACCTTGGCTTTTCTCCTGTCCTCCTTCATGTCCTATCCTTTCCCATTGTCTCCTTGTCACCTCGCCTCTACTGTCACGTCCTTGTCTCCTCTTCTCTCTTCTTCCCCTTCTTCAGTCCTCTCCTCTCATTTGATCTCTTTTCTCTGCTTCTTTCCCCTTTTCTCCTTGTTTCCTTTCCTCCCCTCCTTTCACTCCTCTGCTTTCCTACTGTCTCCTATCTTCCCTCCTCTCCTCTTCTTGTTTCCTTTCTTCCTTCCTCTCCTCTCTCCATTGAATAACGATGGACTCCTCCAACAATCCCTTTCAGCTGCCAAGGTGCTTTGCATGAAAGAGAAGAAGAAAAGAAAAAGGAAACGCAGACACGTCTAAAGAAAAGGAGAGCAGGGAATCAAATGCCAAACTAAAAACTCTTTGAAAAGCTTTGGAGACTGCAGGGTGTCCGGGGGGGTAATTTAAAAAACCTGCCACAGAAAACGGTCAAAGAAGAAGGTGTGACAGTCTGTCTGCGATATGCTTCATATTCACAAAGGGTCCAAAAACAGCGCTTTGATTCCTCCACAACGGCACGTATCAGCATGTTTCAGTGTGTCACAGACTGTGTTTTCTTTCACCTGATTTGCTTTTGTTCTGCTGTCCTTTCAGACGTGGATTCTTCACGGCGTGTTTGTTTGCTGCTTCACACATGAAGGTGAACTTAACTCTTCTTAGTCTGAATCTCTAGCCGTCATTCTTGTCCGCTCCGGCACTAGCATCCTTTACCTAAAATCACATGGTTCAGAGTAAGAGTGACGCACGTTAACATTTTGGTGTTTCACTGAAGAAAGAAGAAACAGACTAAAATCATGCTTTTTTTATTCAGATCAATACTGAAACCTTGTGTGGTCACAGTCCGTCATTGGTAAAAGCACTGAAAGGTGTAAAATTTAACGGACCTGATGTACCAAACCAAGCAGTTAGGAGAACTGAAAGTAGGCAGATTATCTGTCTCATGTACTACTGTCATCATATATTAGAGTTCGAGCAATATGACAAAAAGTTATTTTTATTAAAGTTACCAACTGTAGATTTAAAGTAACATGTCATAACAGTGGCTGCACGGTGGTGTAGTGGTTAGCACTGTCGCCTCACAGCAAGAGGGGCCTGGGTTCAATTCCCGGGCTGGACAACCTTCTGTGTGGAGTTTGCATGTTCTCCCCGTGTCAGCGTGGGTTCTCTCCGGGTTCTCCGGCTTCCTCCCACAGTCCAAAGACATGCAGCTTAGGTTAATTGAAGACTCTAAATTGCCCGTAGGTGTGAATGTGAGTGTGAGTGGTTGTCTGTCTCTATATGTCAGCCCTGTGACAGGCTGGCGACCTGTCCAGGTGAACCCTGCCTTCGCCCATTGACAGCTGGGATCGGCTCCAGCACCCCCGCAACCCTTAACTGGATAAGCGGTTACGGAAGATGGATGGATGGATGTCATAACAGTGTGAAAGCCTGATAGTACACCATATGGTTAAATAATTTAAGTAAATAAATGTTTGACCTCCAGCCCCCTTGCAATACAAGAAGAAAACATTTGCAGGATTGCCTCTACGTTCTCGTTGGCATGAAAGGAAATAATGTTGTCTTTGTTTATAACGTACCATACTTGTAAACATACATTTTGTCATCAGCATGTCTCCAAGGACGTCCACATTTTTAAACCCAGTGCCTCAGACCTTTAAATGCTCTATAGCAGACATAAACAGAAGCACAGACAGAGTACGTTCTGCAGTTCTGTACGTACAATAACATTGGGTGCCTGCGTTCATGATACATGAGCCAGAGGTTGTCCCTTTTTATTTGAAGTTCAAACCATTTTTCAAACACAAATATAATATTTAATCTGTAACATTTCGTCCCAAAAATTTAAAATGAACCATTTATAAAACACAAATGGCCATGTCTTGTACTCAAGTAGTAGATTGTAGTTCATATGTCACTCAGATCTAATGCAAGCCCAGTTGCCATCAGTTAAAGGAACAGTGTGTAAGATTAAGGGACCTCTAGTGGTGTGTTGCAGATTGCAACCAGCTAAATATCCCTCCGCTCACCCCCTTCCTTTCCAAGTGTGTTGGATAACTACAACGGCCTTCAGGTAGGGATAGCTATCTTTAGGATTTTATATCACAAGTAGCCACTCTTAACAATACTTGATTATTTTCTTTTCATGACTAAATGATTTCTTTAAAAACATATATAACATCTTTTATAAACAAATACATTCAGTACATGATTTTAGATATGACTAAATATTGTTTCTAGAACATCAAGAGTAATGTTAACATCAGCAAAGTCACTATATGAAGTCATTAATATCTCACTGGAAACAAATGTGAAAAGTTAATAAAATGAATAACATTCCTGAGAGTAAATTTATGAAAAAATGAAGAACACAGAGATCCATCAGTGTCACTCTTTACTCTTGGCTGCTTCGTCTCAGCCAGCAGAGTAGCTGACAGTAAGACTACAGAAAGACAGCTTTTGTCTTAGCTTGTTTAAAAAAAACCAAAAAACTGTCCGATCGTGCATGCTGAGCTTTTGTAAACATAGCGGCAGTGGATGAGACTGTGGACAGAGCCGATTGAAATAGGTTTCACTTTGGTTTACATGTTCGTGCTTGTTGAATAGATGCAGCGATAGAGTATTGCCTTTTTTACTTGTGAAAGTCTTATTGCATTGAACAGGAAGAGCGAAGTTGTCTTCAACTCGAGTAATCTTCACAGCTGGTTCTCTTCACTGTCTCCACAGGGGCCTCTCTGCTCTGTTCACTGCGTGTGTGTGTGTGTGTGCATGTGTCTGTGTGTGTGAGCAGTTAGGAGCTCAGCCCGACACAGAGAGCAGAGCAGATGTGTGTAGCTGCAACCACTGCCCCTCTGCATAATGACACCAAAACAACCAGTAACATCAGAGCTTATCATTCATCTTAAATAGTTTAGCCCTGGTGCCTGTTTAGTACCGTGTTTCGGTACCAATACTTCAGCCTTTAGCTAACGTAAAAACGCGAAAGGAGTCAGTGTTTGGTTTGTCCATTGTAGGCTGCTGTTGAAACATGGCGGTGCCACAATGTGGACTCTGCTCTCTATATAGATATAAATGACTTTTTTTTAAACTAACAAAAACACAATGATTCTTAGTTTCAGGTCAGTATACACTAATGAAAACATAGTTATGCATATCATAAATAATTTCTGCCAATTAATCCCCCGAAATATTACACACTTTTCCTTTTAAGTGGCTATGGATATTGGAGTAGCGGAGGCACGCTGAAATAGCGAGTTAGTTTTCCATTTGTTAGAACTTGATTTCAAAATAAGTGTCACCCCTAAAGCATGTTTTAGGCATGTACAGTCCGCAGACACAGGTGGATATTTACGTCAAACAAACTCTTACCGCTATGCGGATATAGAAAATGTAATTTTCCCCTTTCAGTACCGTGTGATGTTCCTAGCTGAAATTTAGCAGGAAAAAAAAGGTTCCCTGTAAAATTACATCAAATACAATCAAAAAATTATAAATATAAAATTGACCCTAAATAAGTTAAGGGTGGTTGACTTCATGAGCGATGACAGAACCGCTACTCAGCAATACCTAACACACCACTCATAATCATACATGACATACTGTACATCTTTTCAGAATGTTGTCACCTTGAAGGGTACCATACCGTGAAATTTGGATCTTTGGCCCATAATTCACCCTCTCTCCCTCTCGGTCTGACTGATGGGTTCAAACAGTGTCAGCCTGTCAGAAGCTTTACTGTTTACACTCCTCTATCTGCACAGCACACATACATGCGTCTAGTCAACTCCTGCCAACATACCTGAAGTCACAGTTTCTCTCTTTGTCAGCCACAGATCTGCTGTATGATGTGTTTGTGTTGAGGGAATCCTGTGTGGGAGGAGCGTCAGTGCAGCTCTTCAAACACCTCTTCCATTGGAGGCACGGGACCGTGTTCAAATACTGTTGTTTTGTCAGCTCCATCTATCTTCCCCTTGTTTCCAATGTGCCCTTTAATAGAGAGGAGGAGGACACAGTAGAGGAGGCAAGAGGAGACCTTTATCAGCAGAGTGGTTTTCTGCTGCGAGTGTTCACTAACTAGACCGGTGTTCCCTGCTGTGTAAAAGCTGTTGTATTCCATTCATAGTATGAGCGGCTCGTTATTTATGATTCAAAATTTTAAGCAAGTTTGTGATGTGAAATGAATCCAACTCAGTTGGAAGGAAAACATTTTTGAATTATAAGTTTCTGCAAACCACGGATCAGTGTTAGATTTAATAAAGACTTTCCTTTACAGTCGAAGTTACTCTGTAAACACAAAAATCTCATTTCAAAATATGACTCACTATTCAAACATCTAAACATTTCACAAATCTTGGTCACTAACCTATAAAGTGCATTAAACCTATATGATAAAGTGACTTGAATCCTAGGCTTACTTAATGATCCTTCAAACTGTGTAGCTCAATACAAACGATCAGTACATCAATCTAGTGGATGCCTTTAGTGCAAAGTGGTATCTCTTCTGTTAATACAAAAATGAAAGAAAACAAACAATAGCAAATAGTTAAGTCTGAAATTAAGAACATTTAACATTTGGTCCATGAATGAAGAGTAATGATGCATGATGTCTTAATATACTCACTATATTTTATCTTTGTGCTAGCTCAAGTGCATGTGTGGCGGCGACAGACACCAATCCCATGCAGCCCTACACAACGAAAATAAACATTATTCTTGGTACAATGCACACACATTAAATGTTTTCGAACATGAATGATAACAGAATGTATACCTGTAGGATGGCACTCCTCTCCTGAATGCTCAGCAGATGTTGATAAAATCTGTAAACATCCGACCAATTGAACCACTGGCGCATTTAGCTGACTTCTATACATTCATAAATGTATATCTTTCGATTGTTTTGTACAGAAATACCCTTTCGAACACATTTACCCACAAGGAAAACAACTTTCTCTTCACAGTGCCACAGGTTAGGCGCTCGAAAAGAAGGATTTCACTTCCTGCTTTGCTCTTCAAGTACCGTTAGCTTTCCTCAGAGTACAGTGCCCGTTTTAGTGGCAACATCGTTTTTCCTTCTGGGTTAAATTCATGTTTAGAAAAAGATTATGGCTTGGGTTCAAATAACTACGGGAGTGGTATTATGTAAGTAAGGAAGTTACGGACCAAATAAGTTAACTTTGATTTTTTGTTTCACACGGGACACAAAAAACTTTGCCGCTCCTCATACTACGTCACTAAATCATAGCCTGCAGGTCCACGTAGGGGAAAGGTTGGAGTGGATGAGTGGGTGAAACAAACACAGGACTTTCACCATCCCTATCTGATGGGAAGGCGTATAAATAGCATGACGTAATTTTTAAGAGACAGGGTTGCCCTGGGATGACAGCTTGTGCAGAATTATAATAACACAATTAGACTATTATGGTGCATTCACATGGAATCAGGCAGGTGGTAGACAGAAAACTCATTCAGGACGACATGGGAAATACAAACAAACAGATGCACAATGGCAGGTCACACTGCTTTAACAAAATCCACATCTTGACAAGCCCATGCCCTGCATAGTTACAATTGCTATTCATTGATTGGACAGTTGTTGTTTGGGGGAGGGGTCTAATGACAGTTAATTGATGACATTTTTCGCTTCGCGGTTGGTGGTTCAAAGTGTTGTCCTGCAGTAAAGCGCATGCGCGCGCAGTCTGGCAACAGAAGTATTTTGTCAAGCTTTTATCAACAAAAGATCGCGAATTTTACTTTAACAAGTTGACTTTGACAAATGGTGTCCGACTTCCAGATCCGTGTACTAATACAGTGGCCAGATATATATACGTACTTAATAGAGAAACCGAGCGTGTACACACACACACACACACACACACACACACACACACACACACACACACACACACACACACACACACTTGATTCCAAAACCACTTCAAGGTCTGGAAAACTGTTCTAATGTAATCATTTCTCCTGGAAATACATGGCGGTGGGAACCCTGACAATCAGTTAATTGTAAGATTATATAAAACAAAAACACCTTTTAATCTAGTTTCAAAACTTTATTTACACTAGTAGGGCATTGTAGTTTCCCTCACTTACAATGACCACGAGTTTACAGCAAGGGACATGCAAACAGCAAATCTAACGCCAGCTTATCAAACTTTAGCTGCATTTGATTATTATTCTACATTGTAAATACAATCACTAATGTAAACCATATATCGGTTTATTTATTTAGCAATATCTATATGTTGACGCGCCAGATCTAGCAAATGGCTACTTCTCACTGACATTAAAGCACATATTGATTTTTTAAGTCACTCAGAGCAACAAACCAGTCTGGTTTTGACTGTTTCTCCTAAAAAACTCTTTACAAAAAGGGGAAGGGTAACCAGTTTAATGTTCCTTACCATGAAGCATGATACCTATGATACAAAGATACTAAGAATAATGCTAAAAACAAACAAAAAATCCAAATAAAGTGCCTTTACCTCGGTTTCCGCACATTTTACATCACCTACAAGGTTTATTAGTGTACTCACAAGAAGCTTTATTACTGCTTTGCATCCGCAGAGAAGGAACAGGCATCTTATTTTTTTCTGTCTGTGCCTCCTAGTTTCTACATTTAACGTCTGAGCAGAGCAGCTCCTCATTTCCCCAGAGCGGAGACTGAGTGCATGCAGAGGAGGAGTGAGAGGCGAGAGGAGGCGGGAGGAGGCGAGCGGCGGAGAGAGGCCTAAACAGGGCTATTTTTACGAGGCACATAATAAAGATATGGAGATGAAGCATCTATGTGCTACCCGAGGAACCTTCTCCCGGCGCCCAGTCCGGCCCCGGCAGCCTCTTCTCTTGTTTCTGCTCTATAGGCTCCCGATGAGGATAGAGAGAACTCGCTGAGATGAATGAGAGTAATAACGCCACTGTCAGGAGAGAGAGAGAGAGAGAGAGAGAGAGAGCAGTGGGGAGGGTCATGATGGTGTAAACACAGGAGCGAAAGTCTGCTCTTCTATTTATACTACAGCACAGTTGTGTAGGGGGGGAGTAGGAGGGAGGGAGGGAAGAGGAAGTGGTATGAAAATGTGAGTTCTGCATTATTCATAGGCCCAGAAGAAGAGCATGGGCAGCAGCTGGGACACCTTTCACAGCCCACACACACAAACACACACACAGGGTTGAACTTATATACCAATGAGGACCCTTATTGATATAAAACATTCCCTAGCCAGTAACCCTAAAGGGGAATTTCACTGATTTAACACGCTAAAAGATCCGCTAATCATATGATAAAAAAATGATCAAATAATAAATTAGCTCTACTGAGCTTTTTGGCCTCTTTAGCTCCATGTTTGGGTTTTACGATACAGTTACTGTATGATTCGGTTTTCAGTGCTCTCATTAACCAGCAGTTTTTTTAGCAAACAAGCTCTGATAAACACACAGTACTAAACCTTACCAGCACTAAAAATGGATTACAAATGACAGACAGTGAAACGTTTAGCAGGTAAAGAAACAGATACTTATCTCAGGTGTTAGAGGACACAGAACCAGAGCTCAAATGAGAAGGGAATATTGGACCTGCATCCTTCCGCTGAACTCAAACTCACATCTTTTTTAGCCAAAACAATTTTGTAAACTTTTGGTGGAAGTTTGTGTGCCTGCAAGCGTTCAGAATGTAGGCTACTTAACGGAGATTTGAGGTTTGTAGTTGCAAAGAGTAAAAGCCAGTCTTTTTTTTAAACATTACACAATTTCGACTTAATATATTTCCTGTATATAACTGTATATAACATATGAGTCTGTGGATTTGACGATTAAATCTAAAGTGTAAGGAGTTATTATCTTTGATATTGGTAACGTGTGCAGCCTTAAAATGTTTCGTGACCCCCATGTCTGTGTGTTCATCCACCCACTTCATCATTTTGATACCACACCCTCTCTCGTATGACCAAAGCCTCGGCGTAGCATTGACAAACATGACAGTTGTTGTAGCTTGGAATAGCTATGTGAGGCCCCTAATGTGATTCATTTACTGTTTATCAGAAAACATATGAGACAATGAATAGTTAGCTAGCACAACCTGCAGTCACTCCGCCTCACTCCCCGCTACCGTGAAAATACTTTGCCGGGAGGAGAGCCAGCACCGGTTCGGGAGACCGACTGTCTCAACTCAAATTCAGCCAGCGCAGACCTTAGCACCTCCGTCTGCTTTTGCTGAGCGAAGTTATCTTTGCCGCTTTCCACCAACCCGTTACTCCGCTCATTTGCTGTAACCAGTGTAGCATGCAAGCATGGTGGAATCAGCAAGCTAATGTTTGCTAGCTAATTAGCCAGCCGCTTAATTAATAAAAAACGTACTTATAACTTAATAACTTTATCACTCTTGTCACAGCTCAGGAAAGCACATTGGCTTTACCAGATAATCCGTCATTGACACTGATTCACGAGGTTTTGTAATGTGCTTATGGTAAGAAATGCCAATATCAACACCAGTATACCAAGCACTGTCATGTTATTTAGTTTATGGCTTAAAAAAACATTCAGTTACACCCTCATGTTAAGTTATTGAGTACAGACAACAGGGCAGAAAACAACACATTTTTGGTACTTGTGTTCATCTGAATATTAGAATAGTAATTTTATTTTATGTTGGTAAAGATGTAATGTAAACCCTTTGTGTGCACCCTTGTTTGCTCTTCTGTTCTGTGTCTGTTTGCATTCATGTGTATTTGTTAGTGTACCTCATTTTGATTTAATATGTGTTTTTGACCATAAACCATCTCTCTTGGGTCATATCTGCATCTCATGTATCACAGCAAGTTTATGGATTTATTCATAATAATATCTGATACTCTGATATCTTGTGTGTCTTTGCCTCACTGTCCTGCGCCGTGCCTGGTCCTCAGTGTATGTTTTGTTCATGGATGCCATATTATTTACATGGACGAGTGACCTTCACAGGGCCGTGTCACGCTCAGTAAAAACCCTCTGTGCTGTAACTGTGCACAGTTTTTCAGCCTCTACTCCTTCTTTCAGACTGGCAAGAATATGTTTCCTCGCGACGGAGCTCCAAGAATCACAACAGCTTTATGTTACACACTGAAGTCTAACAAACTCACATGACAGTGAGGTTCAGCAGAGTGGTATAAATAGGCTCTGCCTGCTCATGTGATGTATTAAATATACTCCAGGGTGTCATGAAAATAAACAAAAGGACAGTACAGAGCTGGGAGACATTATCCAGACTGCAGAGGTAAGAGTACTGATGTGTATTTAAAGGAAACTGGCTCGATTTATAACTCATGAAATCTGTCACTTCCTGGAAAACAGCGAGTCTTCTACCGGTAGCGTCATCATATAGAAAATGTTAACATGTAGGCCTAGTCCCCTGTATTTTATGCAAATAAAATAAATAACAATATATATATTCGAGTCATTTTAAGGGGCCTTTAATATAAAGTATTGATGTCAATAAAAGATATCAGAAAAGATAGGAAAGGAGATATTATGATGGAGACTGAGGTAAACTTCTAATCTTTAGGTAAGTTTTATGAACGATATCAGGTCATAATTATTAACATTGTATGAATTTGTAAATAAGGCTGTTCACATCCAGCATTCGTAGCTCTACCTACTAAAAATAATGCGCCGTAATTCGTGTATATCCCAAGAAATCATTTCGGATGTTTTTCATGTAATCATGAACGAGGTAGACTAAAGATAGCCCACAGATGGCAGGCGGATGGGGAGGTGGATGTGTCCAACTAACAGAGATCTTTCAACCAAAGGACCGCTGTTTGTAAACCATGTGAGATGAGAAGTCAATGCTGATTTTCTTTGTCACGTAACTTGCATACTTTAGTAACAGCACTTCTGTAGTTATTTGAAATTAGTCTTTTCCTAAATCTAACTAAGTAGTTTTGTTGCCTAAACCTTACCAAATTTCACATGTAGTTTCCTGTGTATTTTGAAAAGACAGTATGCATGCATTTGGCAGAAATTGCCACGTGATGCTGTCTTTTAATAGGATAACACACAAAAAATGATGAGTAACTTTTTCGTAAGATATCACACAAACCGTTGACAGAGGACACATTGTAGTAAATTATAAAGTTGTGGAGATGGATTTCAATACACAATATAGAAATTTAAAAAATCCCATAGAAAATGATTCTGAAAAAAACAGTTAACCAGTGATCTTAAAAGATTAAAAAACAATTTCTCAAATAATCTGATTTGAGAAATTGTTCAAATCAGTTTCTCATTGAGAGCCCTTAAATAAATGTCAGAAAACACAAAGTGCATTCATGAAATTGTCTCCTGGTGAAATCCTTTAGTCAAATTGAGGAGGGTTATTGCCTGGTACACCTTTTCTCTGAGGTGCCATGACAACAGTTTAACAGACATGATGAGATATCACTGACAACCAATAGCATCTAAAAAAACAGCATCCAACATCTTATTGAAGACAAACTGAATAAAACTCACACTGAAGATACTCTATGATCGTTTTCATGGTTGCATCATTCTATACATCATTTTAAACACATATCTCCAACATTCAGCCTGATGTATTTTGCATGTTTGAAATCTGCCACCAGTATGTCTTTCAGAGACTAAGTGGTTAATTAATCCCAACATAAAGCATTAACATGTGGTAATAAACCAGCAAACCACACCTTTAAAATTTGACCTTTCTACCTCACCATGTTCCTCTCCATCAGTATCCCCTGATCCTCCTCTCTTGCACCACCTGGCACGAAGTTATGAATTTATTTGATCCTGTAATGGGACTTTTCATGATTCATTGGTGGCTGCGGTGAGACCGTGGCGATGTGCCACCTGTCCCGTCACCTCTCCACTTAGCTCAACTCACCTCCATTCGACCCTGGGACCCGAGCCGACAGCAGCAGTGTCCTGCGGAGACACCGAAGACAGAGAGAGAGACGGAGACCGAGGCAGAGACGGAGGATAGATAAACGGGTAGTATGTGAAATCTATCTGCAGCCGCTCGGCTGTTGGCCAGGATGCTGCTGCTGTAACATCCTTAATCTGACTGGCAAGGCCTGATGCTGATCTGACAGCTCCCGCTGAAGCACTGTGGAGAGAAGAGATAGGAGCTACACACAAACACCATCACTCTTGTCTCGTTGCAGCGCCCCAAAATCCCACAGACGTTTCTTTTAGGAATTTGAGATGTTTCTACTAAAACCCAGGAGTGGCATTGATATGTGGTTAATTAATGATGTACAGTGGTGAAAGAAGAAAAATCACTCACATGAAACAACAAATTTGTTGTTTGTAACTGCCCTTTAGAACGACACACATATGTTTTTTCTGATCCGACGTTCCAGTAGACATCATCCGCCTGTGCCACCGAAACGGTTGTAAATTACTGTTGGAAAAATAAACCAGTTTTATGATGTGACACAAGAAAATTCTGCTACTGTAAAAGTCCTGCAATCAAAATGACAAAAGCATATTAATTTAAGTTTTGTTTTGTTCTGCTGTTCTGCAGTAGATTTCATGTGAGCAGAATAACCAACACACTGAAATACAGTACAGTGCAGACAATCCAAATGACAAAAAAAATCACACGTAGAATTCAAACATATGTAAGGAACAATGACTACATGCCATGTGCAGGACATTTTTATAAGTCCTCTACCAACACCAATCAATCCGTGACAACACTACCAGAAAATAAAACTAACCTTCTGTGTTATCAAGCCAACGAGCTTCGAGAAAACAGGCTCCATTGTTCCGACGGCCCCCAGGGTGATCACACACACACACGCACGCACACACACACACACACACACACACACACACACACACACACACACACACACACACACACACACACACACACACACAGACACACACAGGAACAGTATTGGATTGGAGAGAGGGTCTGGTGACATTGCTAATGAAAGTGCTAGTTTATAACAAAAACACTAAGGGGAATCATTTTTAGAACCAGTCTGATTTCAAGCTCCCCAGTACATCCACACGCTGCTCTCTCGTCTGAGCTTTTCCACCAGAGAAGTTTGGAAAAGAAGTGCATTACTCAAAGGCGTTTTCACCTCGCCGACCTTTAGAGCACCACTGCTTCCCGCTTTGTGACAACAGTTTTGACGTGAAGGTGACACGTCGGTCGGGTGTCATGCACCTGCTCCGCACCTGCTCACTGATGAGCGTGTTGCAGTCACCGAGGCTTGTAAAAATGCATTGGATCTGATCGTCAGAGCGGAGAGCAGATATATAGAAGTATATCTTCATCAGTTTCCATCAACTATCTGTCAGGCCAGTTTTCTCCTGTATTGTCGTTGTTGTATGAAGGTGAACACCCTGTCTATGTCATCTCCCTTTTCCCCTCAAAAGAATGAAAAATGTATTTTCAAATGACCAACGTTTCATCATCCGCATCTGATTCTCTGTCATGTGATAAAGTCCTTTTAACTTTCTGTCAACAGTTTATGTTTGTCGTGAAAATTGCCCTTGTGCAAAAAGCAACCTGTTCTCAACCCCAATGTGCCAAGTACCTCAGCTTGGTCAGTGCCCCTCGGGGGGGGAGGGGCGGTGGATGGGTGTAACAAACATAGGACTTTCACCCAGGAGACCGCTGTCCGTGGACCGTGTGAAGACAAAAGTTAGCTTATTTTGTCCTGTTGGTCATTAGTCACGTGACTCATTAGGCACTCCCTAGTCTCGTGATTTGTAATAGCTGAGATACATCAAATCCGCCCAACAAACAGAAAGTCACGATGGGACCCCAAGTGGTACGACAGGTGGGCGAGGCTTTGTTCTGGCTCGATTATTTTCAACATGGTGGACTGGTCCCAAAGGTTCTCATTTACATATAAACAGTACATTAAAATGTATTTCTGAAAACTTTAGGCAAGAAATAGACCATGCATTAACAGAATATTAATTTTATGTGATCTGCCTAGTTTTACGTTTGTTCTTGCAAGAGTTTTGCAAAAGAGCGCGGTTGACGTCAACGACGCTCTTTTCCTAAACCTTATTCAGTGGTTTTGTTGCCTGGAACTATCTTACTATGAGGACAGAAGTTTATTTTGAAAAGACACCGTGCATGTAGCGAGTGGAAAATGACACACCATCCCTGACACGTCCAAAACAGACACAAGAGGGGTACCTAGGGCTTCATAGTTTGAAGCTTAGAGGCACTGACCAAGCCATAGTATTTTGCGAGCTGGGAGCAAGAATGTGTTGGAACAAAGCCCGGTCCAGTTTGGTTTGTAAGAGCTTGATTTATATGAACAGTTGCCTCATTCACATGTAGAATCTGCACAATATTTTGGCATATGAGACGTTCTAGGCTTCCGTTTGTAGTCTGAGTGGTATTGCATTATAACATTGGCTAAAATGCAAGCTGGGAACCCTTTGGCTGTGGTCTGACACTTAATTAGCTTTTTATTGATATTAAATTGGCTTGTTAACTGGCTACTTGTGAAACAATCCGGTTGTACAAGTTGTCTCTGACCTCAACCCCATCCAACACCTCTGGGATGAACTGGAACTGAGCCAAACCTTATCCAAAATCATTGTTGTATTTTAGCTACTGAGCTTATCCGGTTACTGTAAAAAGCCAATTAGAAACCCTGTTACCTGTACACATGGCAATGAAATTGGGGTTTTCCAGGAGAATCTTAGCTGACTGTAACCAGGTTACTTAAGTACATGTATACACACTCTTTTACATAGACTACCTTTTTTCCCTGTCTAATTAGGACTAATCAACATTCACGCTCTCACCAGTTCTGTTACAACAATATGTCACCACAGTGATGAGAGAGAGAGCACAAAACAATGAAGGCTAGGAAAAACAAGGACTTGGAAAACAGTGTTTTACTGTGTTTTTCCTATAAGAAAATATCACTATAAGCTTGTAACAGTATACTGATAATGTTACATAAAGCAGAGACACACAAAACAATATGATGCATAATCAGTACTGACTTTTTCTGTCCTGTGTGTGTGTGTGTGTGTTTTGTGTGTGTTTTCTTGTGTGTGACTGGAATAGCAGGTGACTTGTTTTGGTGCTGAGCCCCATATGTGCTACGTAGAAGGGAATACATGTGTGTGTGTGTGTGTCTGTGTGTCTGTGTGTGTGTGTGCGTGCGTGTGTTTGTCTAGCTAATCATGTGTGGCTGAGTGCACTCAACAACAACAACACCCCATCACCAGACAGACAGGCTGGCCGGCAGGGACCCCTGTCCACCATCTGTGTGTGTGTGTGTGTGTGTGTGTGTGTGTGTGTGTGTGTGTGTGTGTGTGTGTGTGTGTAAATGACACAGACAAACACACACGCACACACACACACACAGACTGGTGGTAGTGATGGTCTGGTCTCCACCTGTCCCCCCTGTCATTACCCAGGAGGTGATGGAGGGGAACAGAGAGAGAGAGAGAGAGAGAGAGAGAGAGAGAGAGAGGGAGAATGAAGAGGAGGGGGGGAGCAGAGAAAGCAGGAGAGATAAACAGAAAAAGAAAAGAGACAGAAAGAGCAGAGACCTCAGTGTGACATAGTCGCAGGTGAAGAAACCGGAAAGAGACATTGAGAGACTGCAGGAAAGACCTGGAATGACAGAGACAGAGAGACAGGATGAGAACGGACGGACTGAGATGTGGATGGTGAGGGAAAGGACAGAAATGAGAGAGGAACGATGAGGGACAGTGAAAGTATAGAAGAAGAAAGAAAGGTGAGCGGAGGGAGAGGGCCAACAGTCTGTTAAGATGAAAAATGAAAAAGGAGCATGTCCAGTGCTCAGACTGAACGCTGTGAAATGTGACAAAAGTTACGCTGAAAGTAAATATGATCTAAAGAATATACATATAAGAAAACTGCAATCTGTTACTGTTTTACACTAAGCCTTATAAAACTGTAGATTTATGCCAAAAAATATATTAAAGATAAATGGTCAATGTCACTAATAAGACCAGATCAAAAAGCTTGCCTGCTGCTACTTAAAGCATCTTATTTTCAAAGCTTGGGTAGGTAACATTGGAAACCAGCTAAAGTTGTTCAACCGAAAATCCAGCAAAGTGATAATAAACTCTTTTCCAATGAAAGTAGCTAGCAGCACTAGTTTCAAAAGCTGCTGTTGTTTCAGGCCTCACTCCAAATCACCAATATGAACGTAAACAACAAACATGGCAACTATCAGTTATGTTACACTGCATAGAAGAAGTGGCCCATGATGTCACCCATTGTTTTTTGGACTGCCATTTTGAACAGGCGCCAACCTCTGGTTCTGATAAGTGAAGCAAATGTGGAAGTGTCTTAAACTTGAATTCCCTCTACTGACCAGAAGGGGGCGACTCCTCTGGTGTAAAAAGAAGTCTGGTTGTATAGAAGTCTATGAGAAAATGACCCTACAACTCACTTGATTTATTTGCTCAGTAAACATTGCAAACATGAGTTTGTGGTCTCAATCTCTAGTTTCAAGTCAATTTACAGAGCCTCTGCCCATTCTGCCATTTTCAGAATCTGAGCTTCTGTGAAAAATACAAACAGGCTGTCTGCATATTACACATTAATGCCTGCTTAACTGACCATGGTAGGATTAAAAAGATACACTATCTCTAATATAAGTGAGATGATAGTAATAATGCTACTGATAGTGTGTCTTGGCTGAGGGCACACATCGGCCGGTGAATATGGTTCTTACATATTGGTGTAGTGAAGCAGTTCATTGTCCATCTGTTTTGTGTTTAACTCCCTCCATCTGGTGCAGCAATGCACTTAAGGAGTAACTAATTCATTGTTTCCTCTTATTCCATGTTGCTTCACTCCTAGATCCATTTTACGGTGATACAACACCATACATGTTTTAATTTTTATTCTGACTTTGATCACAGTAATGACATCGCGGTTTGGCCGTTGGTACAAAAGCAATCCTGATGATTTTTAGGTTGTCATTGCCTAATATTTCCTTTTGTACCCTGGGGAAAATGGTTTTCTTTTCAAGAAATAAAAGTTTTGTCTTTTAAATATTTTATTTGTAGAAAATGTCAATAGAGCGCTGCAGGGATGACGCATTTTTGTAGGCCAACCCCGGAAGTTAGAATCGCGCTGGTTCCCTCAATAAAAGCTAATGAAATGCTTCCATTGGATTTTTGATGATTGCAGAAACTAATCTCTGCAGCAAACAAACTTTTCTGAAACTTGTTTTGTTTAGCAAGATAATCGTCACTAATGAACACCACTTTAAGGAATTTGAATCGTAAATGCAGACGGCAGAAGTAAATCAATAACGTTAGGCTACAAACTAACACGGTCGCATAAACGCGAGTAAACACATCGAGGCTTTGAAGGTGTACTAGTCGGCGTGATGACTTTTTGTGGTCTCACTTAGCCACTTGTTAGCTTCCACCTATTTAAAGACACTTAAAAGCTTCAAAATTCTCAAGAGGGGTATTCACTGATGTATTTCATACCGTAAATGGCTGCCATGGCGAGAGTTTTTTGTTGTTCTTGCAATAATTAGAATCAAAGTTCAAGGGAATTTAAAGTGTGCATGTGTGCCATTAACATTTGCCCACAAATGAGGGCAGTTTTCTGTTTTACCGAACATTTCTGTTTACATAGCAACTTGAACTCATGTGCACTCCCGTTCTTTGTTTTGCAGCTCGAGAGTCAACACAGGGTTAATTCACGTTTTCAAAGCTGCAGCAAGCTTGGGAAAACACACATATGCACACACGCACGCACTTTTATAAATTTCCAGGAACCCTCCCATCCCTCAGGCTCACCCCAATTCAGATGTCATAATGTGTATTCTCCCCGGATCAAAGGGAGGTCACGTTAATTAGCCGATTTCACACTCGTCTGCCAGCATACATACACACACACACCCACACACTCATGCTCCACTGTCATAAGACATGTTAATTAAAAGACCACAGGCTTGTAGTCGACGGTTACGGGCCTGTTTTTATGATTAACCGTTAAAGTCTGACTGACTTTCGCAGCAAACATACTCTCCATTAAAAAGGTGTTGATGTTTCATGTCACATGTGCAGCATTCTGAGGTATGCACGCACACATGTTAGCTCTAATGTTTGACAGGGTGCCGCAAACATAGAGAAGACAACAACAGACGGGTGATTTTTGTCTGCACTGTACGGTGGCTGTCAAGGGCCAACGTGAAGCCTTCAAAAAACACATACAGAAATCCAAAACTAACAATTAAAAAATGCTTAAAATGAAAATAAAAACTGCTGTTGACAATGTAAACAAATACATACAGCAAAAACAGAAACGATGGAAAGTAATAAAAACACATAGCAACACAGAAAAACACTGCATATCCATTGAACACAACTGAAGTTCTCCAGGCCTCTATAGGGAGCGCTTAGTGGAACAGCTGGATCTTTAACCCAACAGAGAGGAACCAGTTGAAAGTGTGTGCTTGTTTTCAAAGCGGGAAGACATTTATAGTGTTAATCTGATGCTAATCTTTTCACTACTTTCCTTCCTGCCTCAAAAATAAAACACACCCTCTCATCTGATGGGTCAAGATAACAAGCTGTCCTTCCTAGCGCTCCCCCTAGAGGCCTGGAGTACTCGACTGGTTATGGTGTTTTTTTCTACATTTGACTTCGGGGTTTTTGTGTTTTTTATTGTGCATCGTTTCCTTATTTGCAACGTGTTTGCTGTTAATATATCTGCTTTCTGCAGGTTGTTTATTCCTTCTTTTTGCAGCACGTTTCTGTTGTCATATATTTGTTTTAGATTTTTTTGTATAGGTTTTGAATTGGCATCTTTTGAATTGGTTTCTGAATCTGAATCACATTTTTTTATATGGAAATATTTTGGGCCATTGTAGCACGTTTGCTCTTGTTGGACACTGTAACACTGTGTTAATCTGAACAATGTGATTTTTTTAAGAATGCATTATCCTAAAAATATACAGTACATACATTTTCATATTGATTGCTGTAAAAGTGGCCTGTGTCAGCGGATGAAAAAATAACACAGGAAAACCCTGCTTTGTTTTGTGCAGCATCCACATTGTGATTAACTTTATCATAGATTCCTTGTTCATTTATTGTAATAGGGCAAACTGCTGTAATATTTCAATACGTATTCTTTTGAATGAATAAGCAGCACAAGTTGTCAGGGCATAAAGATGTGAATTATCAGCATATAAAGAAACTCCGCCAACCACTCACGTTGCAGTTGACATCATGTCTGTCCAAAAATGTAAAATCACTTTCTGATTTTATCCTATTATACATTTGTTTGAAATGACTAAAATTAGTATATCAGTTGTTGAGTTATGGCCAAAAAAGTGACCTTTGATCTTTGACCACCAAATTTAAATCAAATCATCCTTGATTGCAAGTGACATTTGTGCCATATTTGAAGATATTAGCCCAAGTACCTTGTCCACGAGAATGGGTCAGGTGTGAGCTCACATTGACCTAATCAGTTAATCCTTCTGTTCTGGTGGATGTTTGTGCCAATTTTGAATACAACGGACCGGATGTATGGACCAACATACTTGATACTACATGACAACATACTGCTCTGGACACTGCTGAAACCGGCGTGCAGGCATAAAAGTCAAACATGTGAGTCCTGAAGACTTTCAAACATTTCAAACATATATATATATATATATATATATATATATATATATATATATACATTACTCCAAGTTTAAATAAGCTGACATTTGTAAAACCTCTTGATTAGACAATTTTTAGAAATAAGATATTATTAATATTATTAATTATTATTAAGATATCTATTATTAATTATTTTTATTTTTATATTATAAGTCAATTCTTTTTTCAATCAGGACCGCTCAGAGTGCATCGTTATTACTCTACCATGGCTAATGACCACAGCCAATTAAAAAAACATCATCTAATTTTCAAACCTGGGGCCATTTGAAAGTGTGTTAAGCTTAGTTTCAATAGCAATAATTAAATGGTTAACATAGCATCAAGCATCACTATTGTTGCTGCGGTTACCTTGCCTTGGCCCAGACCTGATATCAAGCAAACAGTTACCTGCTGCATCATATATGATATATATATATATACTTAAAAATGGTGGCATGTTGGTTTTCACAGACACCAGCAAACCAATCAGATAAAAATACTAATTACACAAATCATTTTCCATGTATCTGTATCATTGCTCTGACTAAACTTTCTTTGCTTGCTTCCACTTGCTGCAGTAATAATTATTCCAAAATCTCTAAACAATACATAAATATTGATCGCTGGCAAGTGGCCGTAGTATTAGCAGGATACACAACAATCCTTATGCTTTGCATTATTACGTTGTGATTGACTTCTCTATAACCACACTGCTCATCACTGGTTGTCCTTTTGTATATATTTACGTACAGAAAACTGCCATTGTTAAGAAAGGTTTATACTCTAAGACTCTCTCAACAAAGACAGAAGCAACTACAAAAAGCCCCCCCCCCCAAAAAAAACAATATACAACCTTTTTCAGCTCTTGACAAAGTATTCCGTATTTTTCCAATATTTTTCAGACACTAGGTTTTCCTACTGCCTGGTGTCTGTTTACACATGTGCATATGAAAGACTCTGGAGATTTTGGCCATCTGCGCGTGTTTGTGCATTTCTTGCGTCTCTGTGTGATCCACACCTGGTACCCACCCACACACACACACACACCACCCACCCACCCACCCACACACACACACACACACACACACACACACACACACACACACACACACACACACACACACACACACACACACACACACACACACACACAACAAATCTCAGTATATATGAGTAAGTGCACCTGCATGGACACACAAACATACATACAGAGGAGACAAAAAAAATCTTTCACCCTTTTTATGGCCCAAAATGAAAACTAAAAAGAAAAAAAAAGAAAAGGTCCAATTATCCTTTGGTGTGAGTGAGATCAAGTTCACATGCAAAAGGTCAAATTGCTTTAAGACCACATCAATAAACTTTATAATTCCAACAGATTCTGCAGCAGCTGATCTTTACTGACACGCACACACACACACACACACACACACACACACACACACACACACACACACACACACACACACACACACACACACACACACACACACACACACACACACACACACACACACTGGACAGAGAAATACAAAAAAACAATGTTGGCTTGACAAAAACGCCGCTTTAAACCTGGCCTCGTTTCTACATTGAATCTTGCAGATGTGATTTTTATCTTCCCCAGTTTGTCAAAACGCTTAAGAGGTCCTTGGTTCTCCTTTGAATACATTTCTCAAGTAGGTGATGCAGATTCATTTTGAAATGAATCAATATATTATGGCAGTCTGGGCCCTGATAAGGTGTGTGATGCAGCCAAATATAAACCACAGCCCCGGGCATATATACTAAGGCCAGTGGGTCCTAATGTGGGGGTCAGGACCCCCTGAGGGCCTGTGAGATAAATCTGACGGGCCGAGAGAAGATTAAGAAGGGAAACCTTTCTTTTAAACCAAATATGTCTGTTTTTCTTCTGAAATCTGTGTTGAATATTGGAGTTTTACCTCTTCAGGACTCTAAAAACTAATAAAATGAGTGAATCTTGGACGGGAACAACCATCTTTGATTGAGAGAAAAACACCTGGGAAGTGGCAAATAAAAAACCCCCACGAAATTGCTAAATACTATATGCTAAAATGACATGTCTAGGGCTTTTATTGTAAAAGATAGGAAACGACAGAGTGTATCTGTTATCCACTGCCTTTGCCAAGGTGACAAAGCTTGCTGTCTTGGTTTGAACCATGGACCCTCTGAGTTGAATTTGCAAAAGCTTAGAAAGACACACCTTGTTCAGAAAAAATAATGACTGTTTTTTCACAACACAATAGTCATGTTCTGTATGAAAGTATTCCTGAGGAAAACAATGGTTTGAATAAATATATTGACTGTGTGAATTCATTTCACAAAAAACAACTCCCCACCCCAGTTTGTAAAGGCCTTTAGGGTTACATCAGGATTAGGGTTGGACAAATACAGAATTAGGACTGTGACTACTTTTATATGATAAAACCTTTTTACATTGATACTACTAGGGCTGCAACTAACAATTTTAAGCGATGATAGCGATGTGGCTTTAGGGATGGTCAGCTGGTTGGTCCATCACTTTGTTCCGGACTAAAATATCACAGCAACTATTGTATTGATGCCCCATAAAGATCCTTATTGACTTGGTGATATTGTAAGATTTCAGTCATCCACTGACTTATTTCAACATCTACAAAATGAACTGGCACAACCACGAGGTTAGCGCTTGTGTCTTTGAGTGAAACTTTTTTAAGAACTATTGGATGGATTGTCATTAGGCATTAAACATTTAAAGCTCTAAATTCTGCCCCTGCACAACCTGTTTGGCACCAAATGGTATAAAAACAAAATTAGCGATTGGCTAGTAAAGATAATGGAGTATTAAACTTCAGCCTCGGCTCTACTGTTTGTTTGGTGTTAAGCAAATGTTTGCATTCTAACAAGCTAAACCAAGATGGTGAACGTTATACCTGGTGAACATCAGCATGCTGACTTTTGAGCACGTAGCTCGAAGCATCACTGTGCCGAAGTACGGCCAGACGGAGCTGCTAGCATGCCATTGACTATTGTTCTTGTTTTCAGTATCGTTTTGTCTTTTAGTTTAGAAAATGTCAGAAAACAGAGAAAATTACACCTTCAAATTTGTTACTGTGTCAACCAACCGTCCAAAACCCAAAGATACTGAATTAACAATTATACAAAACAGAGAAAAACTGCAAATTTAAAAATGTGAGAAGCTTGATGAATTACAAACAATGAATCAATTATCAATAAAGACACTGAATAAAACAGT
Source organism: Anoplopoma fimbria (assembly GCF_027596085.1). Taxonomy (NCBI): domain Eukaryota; kingdom Metazoa; phylum Chordata; class Actinopteri; order Perciformes; family Anoplopomatidae; genus Anoplopoma; species Anoplopoma fimbria. The sequence goes on along the minus strand of NC_072464.1, from coordinate 748,008 downwards.
GGATAATATCTATTGATGTTGAGCGCCTCCATCCCCAAACATGAAATTGTTAAGGGACTATAAAAGCGCTCACATCAACCTGACCCCTCCCTCTTCACACAAAGCCCTGCTGCTGAATTCCAGGCATGCTCCTTCATTGATCCTGCCCACTCTGCTCTGTTTTCACTCATATTGCTGTGTTAAATTGAGCATAAATGGATGGCACGGTGCCGTAGCATAAAAAGGTCACAGGTCAAACCCTCGGGATCCTAAACAGCCTCAAAGCAGCTGCTGCTCCCTTTGACCTGAAGACCTTAATGAAAGAGGCTCGGGAGGACGGAGATAAAAAGGAGGAGGACAAAGAGGGGAAAGGGAGGAGAGAAGACATTGATGCACAAAAGATCAGCAATGTACCTTCAAACAGACAAAAATACAGTACACCTCTCTGCCCCGGCGCACTCATTATGGCCATGTACATAACAATGCAGGTGCATTTTCCAAGGATTATTTTTCCTCTTAGAGATGGCCTTCAATCAACACTCCACTGACAAGCTTTTCAAAAAAATGCTTGTCTCGATGGCCTCGCTTTTCAATGTGCAGAAAAGAGCTTTTTTTCAAAACACAGTTGAAAGCCACTTATACTGAATGTTGTGAGGCACTAATGCAGAATTGTCAAATATAAAACATACAGAGAATTAATTTAGTGGGTTCGATTATCAAGAGGACTTTTTTATATTCATCATTGTGTAGTTCCAGTAAAGACGAGGAGACAGAGGACACATGCTGTCAAAAGCAGTTAGAATCAATATGTTCACATTAACAGTGATCACTTAACTACCTGGGTAAAGGGTGGCTTGTATAGTGACAAACCTTCGGAGGATTATCAGAGTGTTGGTTTTCTGACCCCAAAGTTTACTACTCTGTTTCACTATCACCTCTTGCCTCTCATAGAGCCATTCAGAGTGAAAAAAGCTTTTGCACCAAATGGCAAAAAGACTAAGCTAGCGATTGGCTTCTATAGAAAGTGGAGTATTAAGCTGCTGATAGAGCCAGATATTTCCCTCAGTAGGGGAAAACAGAGCCACAGAAAATGAAACTTGGACTTACTTCCATAATGTCTGCAGAAACATGACTCCAAATGCATATTAACATTGCTCCATATGTGCTTGATGACGTTTAAATAGGCAACTTTTTGCTTCCGTGTTCGCCATATCAATTTAAAAGGTCATAGTGGCAAAAAACAAACAAACAGCTATTGCACATTTGAAGGGATTTTACAAAAGGCAATGGTTGATGAACAGGCGTGACCGTAACGCTGTGACAACAAAGCAACAGAAACGACCTAGCCATAGAGGCAAAAGAGCAGGTATTTATACTGCAGGAGTTAATGAGGTAACGAGGAGCAGGTGTGCAGGTGGGTGTGGAGAGGAGGTGACTGGAGAGGCTGGAACACACTGAGGGCATCTGGAGGACAGCGAGGGGGGAATGAGAATGTGTGGAAAGATGCTGAGAGAACATAGTAGTGTCTGACCCAGCAGACGAGGAACGTCTGGCTCTGCTGAACCGACCATGTCTCCAAGAAATCTCATTTATACGCAAGGAGGAAAATGTAATTGGTGTCTGGAATATGTTGTCTCTGAATCCTGTTACTTAACTTAATCTTAACCAGGTGCTGTGAGTGCCCAAACCGAATCCTAAAAACATTAAGCCTGCTTTACTTGCCACAAGCGAATATTGTTGGGAATACAAAAGAAACATGTTCTCAATCAGCATCTACTGATGTGCTGAGTATAAACATTTTGACATTTAAAATGTCCTTGTTATGTTGATAAACAATTCATGCATCAAATTTCCTGTTACAAACTAACAGGATATAAATATAAGTCTAGTAAAGAGAACCCAGAAAACACAAATAATAAATAATAATCCTCACAGAAGAGCGCTGGGCGAGGTGATCTACCTGTTATGCAAACATAGCTTAGCATCGGCTAGTCATAGTTCAACGTTATGAAATAGTGATACTTGTCATACAGAAGAGGTTGAAAGGAGATATACGTTTCTAAAACATTACGTTTCTAAGGTAGAAATCTGTGTAACTAATATTAGCAGAGTAGGTTAGCACATAATTAACTTCAATGCTATGCTAGCTACTGAAGGTATACTGAATGTTTACACATGCTGCTTTTACTTTTTAATGATTGTAACAGTGAAGAAACCTACCTAACTTTACAGCAACAGTGTTGTTCCTTCATTTCATTGTCTTCTGTCTCGATCACCAGGTGATGAGGTCACTTTTACACTGTGATCTGTAGGCTTTAGCTTCTATTTCTTATATCTTTAACCTCTGGCACGGCACGTTCTTGGGTCCCCAGCAATAAACCCGCCAAGCTTGAAGTAGATGGGATGAACAGTCCTGCAGATATGCAAAGGACATATCCACATATACACAGCTTTACACTTACATAGTTTACAACTAAAAAGTACCCATACTACCCGGCCTGTCAATTACAAACCTTTCATTCATCATGATATTTTGGGTTAACGCCTCCTCTGGTTTGTCATGGCCAGTGAAAATGAAAAAGGATGGTGAGCCTTTATAATTCAAGATTATATAGGAAGGAACTTTATTAATCCCCAATGAAATTGTTGTACCAGAGTGCCATTAAGGATTACATCAGAGGAATTCCAAACAAAGTGTACAAGGAGTGATACTAACATTAGTGCCTAATCGAAACTAAAATAGAAAAGTAAAGTAAAGCTATGTTAAGCCTGTTTGGCTATTGTATAGTCCATATATCTTTTTTAAATGTTTAAGAAATACAAACATTTAGAACTCTTTTCTGACTTGGACTTACCAGAAGGACAGATCATCGAGGCTGTGTACATTTAATTCACAGGTGAGCTAAAGACAGAATTGCACACACAATGAAACGGCATCAGTGTGGACGTACTACTATGACTGCAGCGTGAGTTCATCCGTGACTTCTACAGCAGCGTGGCTGATTAAAAACTATGGAACTTGTTCACAGCTGGATGTACCCTTTAAAGAGCGGCGCACACACAGTGTGATGCACCGAGTCAGAACTCAGAGCGAGGCTACTGAGCTGCAGGAGTATCAGACTGGTAATTACTGAGGCAGTTACACAAACACACACACACACACACACGCAGGCATCTGACATCTGTAGGCAACTGGTGCCACCGCAGCTAGCAGCTAATTGGATCATTGTCTGGAAAGGAGAGAGGAGGAGCGAGGGATGAGGGAGGAAAAAAAAGAAAGCAGGCAGGGGAGAGAAAACAAGAGATTAATGAGACTAACAGCTCTCAGAAGACCGCTGGGCAAGGTGAAACTCACCAGGGAAGAGTGCTGTGGATTCATCTGTTTTCTACCAGTTATGCAAAAAACAACTCATATATTATAACCATTCGCAGCGCCTGTTTCTTTTTAGATTGATATCCTACTAAATATACTATTTGATATATCACTGGAATATTTAAATTTCATAAGAAATTATGCAAATGCACTCTTAGTAGAAAGCTCCACTAATCTTTATCTTTCAGTGAATAAATATACATGAAATCAAAGTTTTTGCTTACAGTTACCCAGAGAGAATTAATTCTGCAGCTCTTAGGAGATTGTCAGCCTTTTTTAGCTCCTAGTCTTGGTTTTGCCATACATTTACTCTATCCAGCGGGAACCCATCGGACACTTTGCTCAGCACCAAACAGCATGCAGACAAAAAAAGGTAACTTTTTTAGTGAACAAATGGAGCATTTAGCACCTAAAGAGCCAGATATTGTTCTCAAGAGTCGGCTGAGACCAAAAACGGAGCTAAAAAGAGGGAGAATATTTGACTCAAATTTTCCAGGCGGTCCACAATACATAAAAAATGAATGTTAATGTTGCTCCATATCTGCGGGATGTGGAAAAATGTTGGGAACAAGTTTGTAGGGTAGACTTAAGGGATAATGGGAGGCAGGCTATTGCTTTAATCTGCATTGAGTAAGATTGCAAATGGATACTTCTTCCAGAATATTTAAGACTTCCTTTTCCCTCAACCTGGCAGTAATTTATTCTGTAAAGGGACTGAAAAAGGAACGCTTTTCCTGAAAGTCGGCTGTCTTTTTTTTGTTGCAACAGATGTGTTGATCTTTATTGTTGCTGAACAAAGAGTGTGTGTGTGTGTGTGTGTGTGTGTGTGTGTGTGTGTGTGTGTGTGTGTGTGTGTGTGTGTGTGTGTGTGTGTGTGTGTGTGTGTGTATCTTTACAGGAAGCCATAGTCAGGGGGAAAAATGACTCATATGGATAGTCTAGTGAGACAATGAGGGCCGCTGGAGGATATCACTCTGCATGTGTGAACATGTGTGTGTGTGTGTTACAGTGCTGATTGAGGGAATGTCACAGAGCAATGAGAAGGAACCAGGCCAACTGCCACCAGAGCGCTGGCGGTCAATTTTGGACGGACTGTCACAGCGGCTCGCCCTCACATCCACGTCTCCTCCTTTTCCTCCCCGGTCGCTCTGTGTGGACGATCGGCGTGCGAGCCTGTGTGAGTGTGTGTTCGCTGGCCTATATTTGACATCGGTATAGCCTTATAGCCAGATGGTAATGATGCCCCACTGGCCCCCATGTGGAACAGAAACACTGACACGTTGTGAGCGCTGCGGATGTGAAGCGGCGATGAGCAGTGACAGGACCAAAGCTTCTGCTGTCACCGCTGGACACAGCAAGGACAGGTTGACAGGTTGACAGCACACACACACACACACACACACACACACACACACACACACACACACACACACACACACACACACACACACACACACACACACACACACACACACACACGCACATACACACACATGCTTTCTTTAAAATGTATGTTTTTTTATTTTGAAAGCTGAAGCTCCATTAAGGGATTTTCTTGGACACACTCACTGAATCATGTTGTACTTTTTACTGCACTACATTTGTTTGATTACTTTAGTGACTATATACAACATATAATCAACAAACTAACTATATTATAGGTTAAGGTAAGAAATGTATCCGCAATCCAGCAGTACAATTTTGCTCCACATTGACCAGCTGCAACATTGAAGTGATGAACACAATAATGCGTCAATAATTATAATTAATTAATACTGAAATGGGCAGTCCTCCATAATGAGTGCAAGTATATGTTGTATATGTACATATGTAGTATATGTACTTTTAAGTCAAAACTTGGGGCTTGAATGTGTTTCCCTTTAAGTCTAAAGTCAAGTTAATAAGGAGTTAAGGATGTATTTAAACAATACTCACTGACAGTGTAGTTTTGCCTACTGTCCATACTGGATGACGAGATCCATTACTAATACGATTTCAATGAAAGTCAAATGGGTATCATCCACTGTCATTTTACTACTTAATCCCCCCTTGTCATGCCACTGAAGCTCAGAACGGACACACAAAGAGTAAATCTTAAGCTGTGTTCACTCTGCGAGCGACAAAAGCACCGGAAACCATCTAGCTGCATTTCTTAGATAGATTGGAACAGGGTGAAGCTAAAACATTCGATTGGTTGAGGCTTCACCCCGTCATTGGAGCGCTGAAAACATTTTTGAGACCGGCTCAACTTTGATTTGTAGTGCGTCAGTTGGTAGCTTCATGTCACCGGCTTCCTTTGAAAAGGACTTGATACCCAACTAAATTATTTGCCCAATCCAGAATGCTGAAGCCTCACAATAACTATTTTGCAATCAGTACGAGCAGGAGGAACAAGTACAGCTACCAGTAATGCTTTCAATATACATATCGGCATGCAGGTATTGTTTTATTAAAAGATTAAAAAAAGAAAAAAAAGTTTCAGGTAAGTCAAGTCTCTAAGTAGTTGACTCTCTAGTCTCTCACTGGTTCGTGATATTATAAAACCCACTGAGAGACAAAACCAGACTCTGTAGTTTTGAGTACTTTCAACCAGTTTTGGCTCATTGGAGTGTTTTTGGAGTCCGTCCTTATAGCTCCTCATACAGCTTTGTTTGAAACTGATCTTAATTCAAGTGAAACATTGTGATTGTTGCTGTGTTAGTTTTAAATATTTATGGCCAGATTTGAAGAGACAACATTTAGGTTTTTTCCTGAAAGTTATAAGACCAAGCTTATTTGAATTAATTGGTCATTTAACCTCTTAAAGGGAATATTCTTCACAATTACTGCTTTTATTAATATAGCTAATATATCTCTACATTTACACATGTAACACTTTGAGTGCATGACCATAAAACACATTCCTCTCTTCATGATATATACACGGAGCATACTGTCATCACACACACACTGTATGAGCCACTGTGAGTTGATGTTGTTGTGCTCTTTGTTCCAGTGCAGATCCTCACACGACGACCTGAGACCTTGACTCAGAGGAAACTGGTTGTGTTGGAGCGTGAATAGGCTGCATGTCCGTGTGTGTGTGTGTGTGTGTGTGTGTGTGTGTGTGTGTGTGTGTGTGTGTGTGTGTGTGTGTGTGTTAGTTCAGGCTTCCTCTTCCTTTTCCTCTCCCACAACAGGCTGCTGCAGGACGCACCAGGTGCAGAAAAAACAAAAAATGGACTCTGAGAACTAAAGGATGTACAGGAGAGAATGAACAAATTACCAATCTGACTGTTTCTCTTCTCCATGTTCATTTTTCTGTTTTTTATTTAAAACACACTGCTTCATATTTACCACGTCTCCCCTCGTGTATCCACATTTGCAAGAAGTGTGACAATATATCACAGCTCAGTATGACATCAAATATGAAACGATCTGCATCATTAATCGTTGAGATGAAAAATTACTCATGATATCAACTAAATCTTATAAATCATGCCTCCCCAAAAGGATACCCGTTGTCTTCACTGAATATTAATGCCTCAGGGTGCAATTAAATGACTAGTTAATGACAGTGTGAACTTACGCAGCTCTCAACTGAGGCTGTAAAAATGTCACCAAGTTGATTTAAAAAATAAATAAAACTACTTTTAGAGACAAGAATGTAGAGTGGCTCGGCGAGGACAGGGTCTTATTGTTCTCGCCCTGTCCAACCGTCTTTCTGCGAGGAGAGACGGGCCCTTCAGCAGCCCCGTGGTTCGCTCTTTTTCATACTGTTTCATGTTTGATGATTACAGACTGACAGAAAGGACACAAAGAGCTGGAGGCTTTTAGCTCCATGGACAGGAGGACTCCACGACACTCCCTCTCAGGTCTCCTCTCAAAGGCAGGAGCACCATCACTAACTTACATCTGAGGAGAGTCGATGGCTTTCTGATTAAAGGAAAATTGATGTTTTCTTTACAGCCTGATTTTGTTGTTTTGACCATTATTTCTGTGGGTCATTATGAAAACATGAAGACTAGACTAGACTGTCTTCAGGTATCGTCAAACATCTTATTATAGCTACAGAGCTCCACCAGCTGGATGTCATAGATTAAATAAATTTACTCGATGTCTCTATTTTCACATCAAGTTATACCCAAATGTGCAGGCTTTGGTTATAAAGGTGAGCTAAATGCACAAAGGGCTTTCATATTAAAGTCACGGTACGCTTCCAAAACAAAAATGCATATTTTTCCCCTTAGCTGTAGTACGATTTATTCATCTAGACTTTCCTATAATGTTGGAGATATCTGCTGTACAGATGTCTGCATTCTCTACAATATAATGGAACTTTAGAGCTCAGCTTGTGGTCCTCAAAGGTCCATGATATCATGATTTCTAGAGAGAAACATAGCTGTTGAATTTCTCTATGTTCTCTTTTGGAGCTTTAAGCACCACAGAGTGCCATATAGTTCCTTTATATCGGAGAGAAGGCAGACATCACTACAGCAGATATCTTCAACACTAAGCTCCTGACAAAACAATCTAGTTTGATAAATAACATTACGGGTAAGAGGAAACACATGTGTTTCTGATTTAGGGATGAACAGTCCCTTAAATGATGACTTCTGATTCACTTTACATGATAAACCGTTTTGTTTGCTCTGGAGGATACAATACAAAGTACTAGCACACTATATAGGACACACTTGGATAATGCAGAAAACACTGTATGATATAATATCACATTACAGAACACTCAGCAACACTTAAATGTCTGAACGCTCCTGATAATTCCCCCAGGAAGTTTCCTAGATAGAATTTGCTACCGGAGAACATAGGAACTTCCTTGTTGAAAAAAAAAAGCTCAGATTAACTCTCCATTTATAATGCTTGCCTGAAGACAAATTTCACATTTTTGCATGTACAAGCTGTGCATCCGACTAAAAGGCTCTCTAGGTTACAGTCACCGTTAATTTGAAACAATTAACTGGAAGTGTGCCGATTAAACAGTGTCTCTATTTCCCCAAGAGAATAGGTATCAAATGATGGACCCATAAAGTAAAAAACGAGAGGAAACATTATAAGAGAACACTAAATAATATACTATATGACACGAGAGTAAGACACTATGGGACACATAGTGCAAATCATTACTGGAGAATATGTTACAACACGTGAAATCTCAAAATAGTTTGGTGAATCAGACGTTGAAAAAGATATGCAATGATTGGTATTTTAGTTCTGTAAGGATATGTAGTGACAGTCAGTGGGACTCTGTGCTTGCATCAGTGCATCAACATCATGCTCATGAATGTTCCACTACAGCATGTGTGGATCAGGATCACTGTGCAGGAGTTGCTCATCTACAGCTGCTGCAGTAAAGCTCCACACTTCTGTCCAGTAATAACTCCGCAGAAAACAAGTGAACGAGACAGAACGTCCACAGGAAAAAGCAGAAAAAAAAAGAGCAGGAAGGAGAACAGGGTTTTATTCCGGTAAACACTGTCTCAACTGATGCGCAGTGAGACGGAAGAGGAGAAAAATAGAGGCTGCTGTCAAAGATAATGCACCCCCCCCACAGACACACACACACACACACACACACACACACACACACACACACACACACACACACACACACACACACACACACACACACACACACACACACACACACACACTTCTTCTTCCCCCCACTCTCTTTCTCTCGATCTGTGCAGGCACTGAATAATTTAAAGCTTTAGTACAACCGGCGATAAAGTCAACCAAACGGCAGAATTGGCACAATGAGGACGGTTTACCAGATTACTGCTGCAGATAAAGATGTAATGTAACCTGATTACATCTAAATTCTCCGTCCTTGTTCAGGGAGGTTGGCACTTTAGTTTTTACTAGAGTCTGCATGTGTGTGTGTGTGCTCCTGCTGTGAAACTTGGTAGTGCTATTTCCTTATGAGAGCAGTGTGATAATGCAAAACACCTTCTAATGCCCGTTGTGGCAAATAATGAACATGATTTGTGGGAAAGATTAAAAAATATTCAAAAATCGATTATTTTTACAATCATTTTAATGAGCTCATTGTGGTGTCGTGACCTTTTGGAATTTTGTATGATTTGTGGAGATTTAAGTGTCAGAAAAGTCTACGAAAGCAAAACAAGGGCTCAATGTAGTTTAATGACTCGGGCCGCAGGAGGATGTAAAAAGGTCATGCAATCTACACACTGTATATCAAAATCATCAAAAACGTCATACGTTCAAAGGGTAATGGCTCATTCTCCTTGGGTCAGCATTTGCCCTGAAAGATGAACTTTGATGTGTACATTTTTTAACTCAAGAAAATGTACAGTCACAGTGGGGACATAATGCAGGGAGGGCCTGGACAAAAAACGGTGGTGTAGCAGCCTTATGAGCATGCCTCTGCAGCGGAATGGAAGTTCAGAGTGAGACTGAAGCCGCCTGCCCTGTGTGGACTATCTCTCTCTGTTGCTCTGCCTGTAGTGGCGTGGATGGGCCCGTTGCATTCACATACTAAATGAGTGTCGGCTTCAGACGCAAAGGAGCACTGACCAAGCTGAGGTATATGACCCGTTGGGAGCATAGACTGTTTATAACAAGTGGACGTAGTCACTGTAACGTCAACCATTGGTTTGTTGACTTTAGTTTTGAAGCCTCGACTTTGGTGATTCGGTTGTCGCAATCTTGGCTTTTTGTAACCAGTGAACGGTAGTTACTACATTTGGACTGCGGAGGAGTGCCCTAGATACACAGTATACGTTTCTGGTAATACATTTTTAACGTCTAAGCCAGGTATTATGGTCGTAGTCACCCTTTGGTTTGTGGACTGCGGTTTTGAAGCCTTGAGTTTGGTGATTTTGTGTCGCCATCTTGGATTACGGCCGTCAGCATGTTGTTTTTTTTTGCAACCGATTAACGGAAGTTACCATATTTGCAATGCGAAGGAGTGACCTAGAGACGCCTTATATGGCTCTGGTGGTGGTAGCGACCTGTCAATCATAGTAAGCCCGCCCTAAAGCATACCCTGCTTTATGGTCTATTTGACTCTAAATGGACCATAATTTACTAAATGAACATCATGCTGTATTTAAGAAGATTTAAACTATAGATTAAGACCATAAACTCATGTTCACAATGTTTACTGTGGTAATAAATCAAGTGAGAAGTAGGATCTTTTTCTCATAGACTTCTATTCAATTGTACTTATTTTTGCAACCAAAGGAGTCGCCCCCTGCTGGTCAGTAGAGAGAATGCATGTTTTAATACACTTTCTCATTGACTTCAGTTGTCAGAACCGGAGGTTTGACTCCTGGTTGAGAGTCAGAGCGGGTTGACATGCACAGGGCATAAAGTAGAAAATCAGGTGATATAGTTTAAAGAGCGACAAAGTCCACAAAGGATGGATGTCGGGTGGATGGATGGGTGAAACAAACACAGGATTGACACCCAGGAGACTGCTCTTCGTGTCCCATGCGAAACCAAACTTCAACTTTGACCTTTTTTTGTTATGTAACAGACATACATTTGAACCCAAACCACGACATTTTCCTAAACATAACCAAGTATTAATGTAACATACTTAACCTACGTCATGTACAGACTACCCTGCATGTTGAAAAATGTCACTAAAGGGGCACCCGATGCGTTAAAAAGTAACGCCAATGGAGCCTGACTAAAGCTGCCATATTTGACGGGGTCGCATCGAGTGGGAACGCCTCGACACGCACTGTGTATGTGTGTGACAGAGAGTTACTGAAGCGGACTGAGGAGGAAGCAGAGACTGACAGGGAGGCAGAGATTAGCGGCGATAGCAGGCTAATGTGTGTTTGACCTCCTGAGTGGCTGTAAGCAGCAGATAAGCTAAAGACTTGATTGTCTGTGGACCTCTGGACACTCGCTGTAATTAGTTCATCTATCTGAACAGTGTAAAGACAGACGTTACACGGACCGCTTCTCTCTGCTCCGGTGACCCCGGGAGTCCAGACTCTTGAGCTTTGACCTCTGCAGACTAAGCTGCTGGACTCTCAGAAGAAGTTCCTGTGCTTTTTTCTTTCTTTTTTTTGCTCTCAATTAACATTATAATACATGCAAGCTGCAATTGATGTGAACAGAAAAACAAAATTCTGAAGAGCGGGTTTAAGGTTAAAAACTGGAACTGTTTATTTTTGTAAGACTGAAACAAAGCTTAGCTCAGGAAACAAGCAGGCAAACGCTATCAACACTGAGTCCATAGTGTTTGGAAAGCAGGAAGACAGAGTCAAAACCAATCAGGGTTCCCACCTCCAGAAGCTGGCAGGAGCTGTATTGAGTTTGGCAGCCTGAGACGACCCAGAACACCAGGAGACCGACGGCAGAGGAACACACCTGTCCAAGACGAGCACCGTGGGAGCTCCGGGTTCCTTTATATTCATCACAAACACATCACGAGTGCGTCGAAACAAACGCCTCTGACGGCGGCTACTTTACAAGACGGAATATTTATGAAGGATTAGTACGTTCCTGGCTGCATCCAAGATATCTATTCATGTTTGATGTTATGAAGTCATTTCTAGCTATCGAACTTTTTAAACTTCAGATGGACAAGATTTTTTTGCATCTATGTGGGTCCATAAATCAAAATGTTGTCTGTTTTTTAAATAAGTCAATAAATTATCTATTATTTCTGATTGTTTTTAGTGCCAAGTTTGAGCACACAAATAGTAAAATATTATCCAAATGTCGAACCATTTTTTGGCATATAAAAAAAGACTTTGTTGTGTGTAAATAATTATTTAGTCCAGATGGCCGACTGTTTACTAAATGATCTGCTGTTGAGGGATCAATATTTAAAATCCGATTATTCCTCGTGTGTGTGTCTGTATGAGTGTGTGCTTCCTGCATTTGGTTCCAATTTAAATGCACCGAAACTGACAACAATTTAGAGCATAAGCAACTACAATTGAGCAAAAGGTTTTGCTGACTGTGATCGCCAGTCTAAGTCACAGACCTTATTTCAGGCCCACGCTAAGCCAGGTATGATATTCGTAGATCACTGGCTATAATGTGTAAGCCTGTAATGTCTTACATGCTGGACCTGCATCCAATCTTAGTAAAACATTGTTTACCAAGATTCAAATGAAGTCCAAGTGATCTCACGTGAAGCCCTCCCATTAAGTCGGCCACAGTGTCATAATGAACCTAAAGTATTTTTTACATTTCTCAACGGCTGGGGTCCGCACAGTCTGTCCTTACTGGTCAGGGTTCTGCGGCGATGTCGGCAAACACGGACCCCGTCACGTTTACCATGCTTTGTGGGTGTGACTTATTTCCGTGTGATCACCATTCATATCTATGCAGAACATATCTTCACACAACGGCTCCTATATCTTACCAAAAGTTACTCCCTATCTTTCGTGCATTTTCCTACGAAAGCCAGCAACGCGTGTCAAACTTCTGTCTTCAAAGGACAAAAAAGTCCTTGGTTCTGTGTAGGAAAAGATCGTAAAATTCGTAGTTAGGTTTAGGCAACAAAACAACTTGGTTAGGTTTAGGAAAAGATGGGTCGTTTGGGTTAAAATATCCACGAAAGTTGCTGAGGTATGCAAGTTATGTGACAAATAAATGATAATATTGACTTCTTGTTTCACATGGGGAATGAACAGCAGTCTCCTGGTGGAAAGATTGCTGGTTGTTGGACCAATCCCCTCCACTTCCATCTGCTTTGTGTGGGCTTTTGTGGTCTTTCTACATCCTCAAACATGATTATGTGAATAATATACAAAATAATTTGGTAGGACATCCACAAATTACGGATCATTATTTGTTGTAGGTATGGCTACAAATGCTGGAGTAGACTGGCCTGCTGTACAACCCACGTGTTCATGATGAAATTGTTCATAGAGCACACAATTATTTACAAGAGCACAGAGTTCTTCTAGATCTTAACCTTGCTCTCAAAGTGAACCCCCCCCTCACCTTAACAGTCATTATGTAGCTGTCGGGTTCACAACTTTTCTATTTGGGTTCACTCTCACTGCTCTCATAATCTTGTTTTTTTGCCTCAGCGGGCCGCTGTTTGTGTCACAAAAGACACTAAAACCTGTGTATTCAGTGACCAACATGATGGATTATTCACTGCAGCAGTTAAACAGCTGAATAGCCAGAGAGTCATGATGAGTAATTTCAGATCTGCTTTTTGTTCCGTGCACAGCCACCGTGATATGTCTCCTCTTTGAGTATAAAGCAGCATTGCATGGGTAGGTGGGGGTAGACAGTGCGGTCCAGCCGCTCAAATTATGAGCTGACATGGTCCTTCTGGGAGATAAGTATAGAATTTGCCACAGGGAGACTCACCACATTTCTGTTTATTCCTGCCATTAAGGAAAGCTGACGGTTGCCGTTTCTGTAAACACTACCAACGCTACGCGGACTAATGCTGCTGAATAAGATCACACACGGCTCACTCGCCTGCCTTCTCTCCCTCTGACAAGAACTGAATAAGCTCGCGGAACTTCAAAATGCCCACACTAGTCATCATTGTGAATTCCCATTTTCCAGCCAACTGCTGAGAAATGATTATAATCCTCCGTGTTGGCTTTGCTGAAATGTCTTCATCCAGCCTCTTAAGCACACTGTAAGCAAAGAATACAGGAGCATGGGAAGTGTGTATTTACAGAAAAGACAAGTGAGCAGTTAAAATGATTTAAAACACAGGACTGAATATCAACCATGTCCTTCCAGAGAAACACAATCACAATTTGGTCCCTTTTAATTAGTTAATGAGCAATTTCTATGTAAGAGGACAAACTCACAGAGATGATACGCTGTACATGAGCTCCCTTACGTCTGCTTAATTGATCCCCAATTAGCCATTAATTATTTGATTACCTCATTTAGTCTGCGTGTCATTGGTTTGTATGTCAGCTCAGTCGGTGACAAGTTAGCTCTAATTAAAGACCAGGACACTATAAGCAGCCTTGAAGAAGCCATTTACAGGCAGGGGGAGAGCTATAGATATTCATGAGATTGTTTTAATTTGTAATAAAGAGCGAAATTACCAGCAGTGTAGAGAATATGAGCCTTGCTGTTGTAGTAATGCAACGCTGCTTCTCCGTACGTCCGCACTCTTGCCAGCGGCTGGACAGGATGTGTCCATCTGCCTTAAAAGGCCATTACAAAGGAATAATGTGTCACCACGGTACTCATGATTAAAGTCGTCTGGGTGACCATACAGGGGTGATTGCAGTCGTTCTCCAGAAGGTTATGTTCTGCCCGCCTTGTTCAAAGTGACGGCGTGAGATGGAAATAAAAGGGAAAAGATACATGTAAATCAGGTGGAATTTTCTTTTGAGCAGCGCAGTTTATAGCACAGGTGTACTTAGAATAAATAATCTGGAAAATGAGACGATCAGAAATTGAATTCCTCCAGGGGCATCCCACTCCAGGAGAATATTTTAACAGTTTAACACACAAATAGATGGAACACATAGTGCACTCTGTGGGTACCTCGCATCCTTTCCACTACAGTTGAGCTCAATAGTTCCATTCAAGTGCATCAACTCCAGGGCTGCAACTATAAGTCAATCAGAGTTATTCACTAACCTTTTTTGATAATAATGGTTTTTTTTTAAATAAGCAAAAATGTGGAACACCTCCTGGATCTAGCTTCTCCATTGTGAGGATTGGCTGTTTTTCTTTGTCTTGCGCGTTTATAAATTGAATATCTATAAGTTTTAGACTGGTGGCTAATAATTTGGAAATGACAAATGCATTTTTATATTATATTCTCTCAAATTTTATAGGCCACGTGATTAGCTGATTGATCAAGATGTATTCATTAGTTGCAGCCTTAGCAATTTCCCTTAATGCCCACAATGGCATATTATAAAAATCGCAAAATTGGTGAAATTTAGGTTGTAAATTTATGAGAAAAAACTAATTTGCAAGAAAGAACTTGAAAGAAAGTTGAATATTCTCTGAGATTATAAAGTCAGACTTGATACCCTTTAAAAAAAGAAATTAATACAAGAGAGCCATGACCAGATTCTACCATTTATTACACATATTACATTCTTAAATAAAAATGCTCCACTTAACAGTTCTTGCATAGATATCTTACAATACCAATTTAGAAAAGAATTATGAAACAGACCAGTAACAAAAATAAATTTTCTTCTTCCTTAATAAAGAACATTACCATACTAACATCATATAATACAAATAATATTTTAAACACTTTGTACAGCAAAAAATTGTAAGTAAAACAAGAGAACTAAAGATAAAAAATAAAGTCAACAGAAGTGACATAACAGAAGAGAGGACGGCGGGTGTGGAGTGAAGGTTTATGGATCAAAGGTTGATATGAAAGGTATCAGAGTAACAGAGCCACTGGAGGACGGGTGAGTCGGGAAGTTGTGATGGTAAAAACACACCTGCTGTCTTCTTTTCTCTCATCCCAGGAAACATACAGTTGAGAACCCTTAGCAGTTAAGGTTTGACATCACTGTGATGATATAAAAGATGCTAAAACACAGCTTTCCCTAAATGATGACACTGGATTGGTCACTCCCCCCCAATATGTGGCCCAAGGATTGGCACCAAAATCATTTGTCCTCGCCAAGTTTTTGTAGTTAGTGTGGGTTTTTGTTTTAACGTGAGCCTGATAACAATAGTATGTTACACATCAGATGCATTGCAGAGATGGGGGGGGGGATTGCATTTAATACGTCGTTACAGCAACGTCCCTTTGGGCAAGCAAGATGAGCATCATCCGCATTTCTGAAACCTCAAGTTTAACCAAAATCAGCTAAAACTTTTGTTTGGAACTTAAACCTGATGACATATAAAGGTTTCTTGTGTCTTTTCCATTGTGTTTTCTAGATCTCTGAAAAGCAGCTGGTGTGCAGCAACATGTTGTTGTAACAAACAGAAAGGACATTTAGGAAGGAACTAAAGAATCCCATTGACTTTCGATCACGTTGATCGACGATATGAGGGGTTCTTTGGTTTCTACCCTTCATGTTCAAGACTTAACGGTACCCAAGAACTTTGTTTTAACTGTAACTTGTTAAGAAGTTATTGTTAATCCCATAAGTGAGTCTCAAAAAATAAATAAATGTATCTTTCTTCCTCTGTATAAAAGATCCAGGTGCATAGGTGGACATGCCTCATAGTTTTCAATAAATGGCCTGAAGGAGATTATCCTTCTTAGTTCACCCCTGAACATTTTTTTAACTTGAAGCAGGGCGAGCAGATGGTTAGTCAGCAACACATCGGAATATTTTTGAGAAATGTTGAGGATTGTACAATTTTAAAAAGAAAATGTGAGAGAAATAACACATTTCCCAAGGCGGACGATTTTTGACTCTGTTATAGTCTAAGCATGTCTTGCTCTGTTTGCACAGGAATTAAAACAAGTTGCTCAGCAAAAATAAGTAATGCCAAATTCCATTACTAAATTTGTCAATTTCCTCAGATGAAATACTGAACTGTGCTGTTTAAAGGACAGCCAAACGGAACATTTTGGTAACAATCCTTTTTGCACATACTTAAAGGGGTCAAACAACTGGGCAAAAAAGTAGTTCCCAAGCATTAAGAATCCTAGGCGTTAGGGTCCAACTGAGCAGATGAACTGCCAGAGATGGAAAAGCACCTACAATGAGGGATCGACCTAACTTAAAACTGTACCCACTGATTGGATATTAGGCTGGAAAGGTGGAAAAGTTATTGCAGTCTTGCCAAAGAACTGCTAAGAGCTTCCAAACTGCATAACTCATGAGAATACTCCCGAGAACAGCTGGATATCTGAAGACTTTTAGGCCCCAGATGGCTCTGACTGCTCGTGGTTTTGGTGGAGAGGGTTTTGAGTGGGTGAGGTGGAATATACAGACACAAGGAGAGGGGCAAAGATCTGTGAATCTCTTATATACTGACACATCAAGCATGGACAAACACAGTAGTTACAGACAGACAGAGTCACTCCAGGATGCCACTGATACCAAGAAAGTTTTTACCAAGTCACAGCATGACTGCATGTTTGTAAAGTACAAAGTACTCCTCCAGAACAACGGAGATGAAAAAGGCATTTCACTGGAAGTCAATGCGTCACTCTGATCTATCGCATGTGGACATGTAGTAAATGGTTCTTGATGGCAAAGTGCATCCTGGACATGGAACAAATGTTAAGTGGATATTTTGAGTGCTCCAACAGACTAAGCTAGCAGTGCGCGCACATGGAAGTAGTGCGATAGCTAAGTATGATCATGTAGTGCAATGGTTTTTGCGTGAACTAAAGCAGGTCTATAGAAGCGCTGAAATGTCTGAGAAGGTTTCGTTTCCGCACAGAGCGGTCTGTGCGTAAGATCTCACGCTATTTACAAAAGCTTCCTTCTTCAGGGTGATATGGTAGAAAACTGTGGAGACTGGAGCCTGGTCCCTTTAAAGGACTGTTTCCAGACAACTGGCTGTGGTCAAAGACGATGTCTAAAGGCTGGTTTCACACTGGGTTTGTTGGTTTGGGGTTCGAATTCTGCGAAGGAAACCAGTTATAATCTGGCCATGACATGCGGACAAGTATTTCCTTGTAGGGGTATGAACCTTTCTGACTGCAGACAAACTGTACAAGAGTTCTTCAACAGATCACCTTTCGGACAACCTCATTCAGGTGGTTCGAACAAAGTTTCTTTTGCACTTGAGAAAACTTTGTATATTTGGGCAAGCCATTTCCACATTCAGACCAACCTGCCAGTGTGAAAGCGCCTTCAGTAAATCCAAAAGGTTAGAGTTTCTCCTTTTTTTAACCATTTGATGTTTAGAAATGGTCTCCAAGCCCGCCTTTGACTTTGAAGTATGACATCAACTATTTGCAGTGTGCTCAGAAGCTTACTTAAAAGAAAGCTTCTTCATTCCTGCCTATAAGACCATGAGAACATTATTTTACATTTGTGAACAATGAGTTCGGCTCCAGCTGACAGCCGACAAGAGTCCAAGACGTTATGAAGCATGAAGAGTCGGAGCGTACCGGTAATTAAGATTTAATGGGACGATCATGTAAGAAAAACAATCCCTCTCCTTCCACCTTCCATCCAACGCTCCTCCTCTGCGTCTCTGCCCTCTCGGCTCTTTCCTCTACATTTACTACATTCACAGCAGTTAACTTGCAAATATGCATATCTTTGGGCAAAACGTGTAAAGTGTGCATTCAGCATTCCTGCGGCTGATAGTGCATGGACAACTGCTGTGGACAGAGAGGGAGAGATGGGGTGAGGATGGAGGGATGGAGGGAGACGAGAATTGCACTTTAACTGTAAAGGGAGAGGGAGGGTTTGGAGACACAGAGTGGATTTAATATCTGTTGGGCCTTTGCAGATAAATGGTAATTTCTTTTTATCTGTAATCCGTGAGATAAAACACACGGGCTGATTTAATGATTCAGATATTCATGTGGGGAAATACATTTTTTTCACATCACAGTTTAGTCTATGTGACAAACATCTCACTGGTTCCTGGCATTTCTTGATGTTAACGGGATCTTCTGTTTGTTTCTCATCAGATCTGTCCACCGGGCACTCGGTGCTGGAATCGGTCTGGCTCTAGGTCCCTGTTGTTTTTTTTTCTTTCTCCAGACCACTCATTTTCCCTGTGACCCAGAGCTATCTCATTAGCTGAACTGCGACTAGAGAACAGGACCCGGGAGTGCTAATGCTAATCAGAGCTGTGGGACGGCTGCTAGCTGGCCTGGAGGAACCTGAGGGACCACGGGAGACCCATAGCAACACTGTGACAGAAAACCTGCTTCAACACGAAGGAAACTAAAGTTTATCTGAAGTGACTTTGAGATCTTTCAGATATCAAGAAGGATTTTAAGAGAAAAACTATGAGTTGTATTTGATACACGCTTGTCACAATTGATCAACGTGTTATTCGTTAAAACATCACGGACATGTGCCGAAAGTGACGCATTCCTTTCAAAGTGTACGTTAAGGAACAGTGTGTAGAATGAAACAGGTCCTCTTTATGGAGCTGGGTGCCATTTTTTTCTACAAGAGCACAGAATGGATAAACCAAACACTGGCTCTAGAAAGGCCACTCTCGTTTTTGCTTGGGCCATTGGCCACTAAGACCCATCCTACTCTGCCTCTACTTAGCTAGCATTCATTGCCGTCTTCACAGAATTTTGTTCCTTGCTGGAAACAAGATTGTTGGGAGGTTGGTGGGGTACATGATTTCAATTCAGATGTGTATAGTGCTTGTATATGCACCTAGCTTATATGGATGGAATAAAATTGCAGATCTGGTGGAGATTAATATTTTGATTATGTGTCATTATTAAAATGTATTTAAAATGTAATGTTGATATGGCACACTGATTAACAAGAACAAATGGCACATCATATCAAAAAGATTGCCCATCCCTGTCCTAAATTCTTGGCACACGGGAGAAGTTTCAGTTGTTGGCAATCTGTAAAACCTCACCGCTAGAAGCCGCCAAATCCTACACACTGCACCTTTAGGGCTCATCATTTTCGTTGTTTGTGGATTTTCACCTAGAAATATTTTCATATTTTTTGAAGAGCAGATCAATTTAAATTGTTATTCAATTGCAATTTTAAGTCACTATGCATGAAGTAGTCACTGACTGACCCAATACGTCTTGGGACATTACCAGCTCAGAAAATACTGTAACTAAACATTTTAGTTTTCGTGCTGCAAATGGTATATTTAAGATCTGATTTACATCCAGATATTGGTATTATGTTGTTTTTTTTGATCTTTCAATAATCAGAACAAATTCAAAAGATTTTCGGGAGGGAGAAAATAAAAACAGAAAATAATCAGCCCAAGTCCTCAGAAAAATGTCACTTAAACTAATCTGGCAGAGAGGATCAGAACTCCTCTCTGCCAGATTAGTTTAAGTGACATTTTTAGCGTACTTTAATACAAAGTGCAAGTTTTCATCTCTTTAGACTCAAGTCATCAAGCTCCATGACTTGAAATAATGAATCAATGAATGAATTAATGAATGAATGTATGAACAAATGAGGGGTCTGAACAAAAACCAAATAAACACATTGTCAGCCATTGCTTAGATTAACAGCATTTTCAAACAGCAAATGCATCAACCAACATTTCTCCCACACATGTTCAGCAGTAAAAAAAATCTGTTATCAACCA
The DNA here is from genome assembly GCF_027596085.1 of Anoplopoma fimbria. Lineage (NCBI taxonomy): Eukaryota > Metazoa > Chordata > Actinopteri > Perciformes > Anoplopomatidae > Anoplopoma > Anoplopoma fimbria. The sequence goes on along the minus strand of NC_072464.1, from coordinate 727,520 downwards.
CTTTGCTGAATCACTGCCTCTCCCTCACAGTATGCCTTATGGGGACATACACATACGTACACATTCAAGCCATCAAAAGCCTCACAAAAAGTGCTACGATCCCCATCCTTCTATGATTGTACTTCCTGTATAGATGGGCTCCTTCTACATCCCGTCGCATGTCTTTTTAGCGTGACTTTGCATCATCCAAGCTGAAGAAAAACAACCATCAACAGAGCTTTAGGAACAGAAACCAAACAATGAAATTAAATCAAAAGTGAGACGGTGGATTCATCTCAGACGTGGGTTTCTTTACGTCGTATTTAGCAGAAAAACAGAGAGTTAGTAGAGAAAAGCTGCCGCTGGATACGGAGGCCTCATATGGAGGCGGTCTCCCGCTGATCTCCCCTGACCGGGGAGACTCTGCCCATGGCTAAAGGGCAGTTCCAAGCTGGAGGTTTTTGGTATCGATTGTTTGAAGCTGCACCATACCCCCCCAAAGGGGAATGTTCTCACTCTTTCACCTAATGAAAGCTGGCAAGGCCGACTGGCACGATGACTTATGGGCATGTGAAATCCCCCTGGCAGCTTCAGGAACCATGCACCCTCACCCAGCTGCACCAGTCAGCAGAAGCGAGTGTTAAGACTACTTGCATGCGCTACGGGGCATATAGGTGGTGGTGGGCGGATGGAGCAGCGGCGTCAGTGTTGGCGGTATCAGCAATGCACAGAGAGTTTTTTTCTTCCTGCAACCATTAAGCGAAGGAAGCAGATGTTGTGGATATGTGCTCGCCACAGTTTTCACCTATAATTTATCATTTTATATATTTTAGCTTCAGTGATTACATTCAGGTCACAGATAAAAGTCAATTGAGTTTGTTTTTTGAAGACATGCCCTTAAACCTCTGAATGACTTTCCTACATCCTTTGTTGCAGTTGTACCACATATGTACAATAAGATCTGGATACGGCGCCCCCGCTAAGCCTTGTTTCTAATTCTTCCCAGTGGCCACTCCTGGTATTGCAGTGAAAAAACACCCTGCAGACCAAAAGTCAATTGTGACTCTTTCTATAAGGAATTTCTGATCCATGGAAGTTTTATCTTGTAAATATTTCCTCCAGCCAAGAAAACGGTTTGAAAATGTAAACTAAGTCTATGGGCAGAGTCGTAACTCATGGGCAAGGCCAGCGGGAGAAATACTACTGCGCATACTCCTGAAGTAAACCCAAAAGCTTGGAGTATGCGTCAGGCTAGCAACTCTCATTGGACTGTATAGCTGCCATCTTGGGCTCTGGTATCCAGTTCATATAATACATCCATTACTTGCACACACTAGCTTGTTTTCTCTGTACTACTAGCTTGCAAGCTAGCAAGCTAGCAAACAGATGTTAACAAACCATCCCACAGGGCTTTGGCATTAACATGTATTAATTAACTTCCATATTGTGCGAATTAGAATACCAAAGTTAAATTCGGCAAAGAGATTTACTTTGCTACCTTGAGCTGGTCACCAACATGACACCACAAGGCTCAATCCTCCATCAACAATAAATATGTTATTGGAGAGAAGTTTGAGGAGCTTGTTATCCCAATGACTATATGAAATTGTATTCTATTATTTTATTGTGTTTTACACAAATGTTTCTTTTGATTAAGTCAATTTTTTTCCAAACTTTTAATTATTAGAAAATGGATTTCCCAGATATCCATGTCAAGACATTCAAATTCACTGTGCACGAGAGGCCGGGTAAAAAGGTCTATGAGGATTATTGACATGTATTCAACATGTTTTGCGAAAAAGACCTGCTGCAATTGTTTAACTCCTATTTATTTTCCATGAAAGCAGTGGTTTATACCCTCAATCGGAACCAACGACATTACCAGAGTCTCTGAAGAAAGAGCGCTGTTTAAATGAGAGGCACAAACTGTAGCGAGGGATACGTGGGTGATTGCTGGAACTGAGAACAAGCTGATTTCTCACTTCAAAGGATTTGGAATCGTTTGTTACCTCCAGCCGAGAGCTAAGATACTCTTCTACTAAACAACAGTTGCTAAACTCCTACTGTGAAAAAAGATCTGGGAGCAGAACATATAATTCCAGGAAGAGTGTGTGTGTGTGTGTGTGTGTGTGTGTGTGTGTGTGTGTGTGTACATGAGCTGGTGTGTGTGTGTGTGGTTGCAATAAAGCCTGCCATGCAGCGTTTTGTTTTCCAACTCTGTTCATTCCTTTAATAATTATTTTCCTAAATCTTATTAGTCTTATCTCAAGAGGAGCCGGGAGCAAAGAAACTGCAGTGTGAGTCTGTGTGTTGACGGAGTGTGTGTTCTTGTTCTGTATACAATGTGTAGCGCGAGACAGAAGAGTTTTTTTGTGTCATTTTTTTTCCAAGTCTTTTTATGAGTTTTTTTTTCTTTGAGTTCATTTTTTTTCAGCTGTAGAAAAAAAAAAGAAGCACAGATAACATTGAAAAAAAATAAAGAGTCAGTGCAGTCAATGGATAAGAAAACAGGCAAATTTGAGCGGGCCGACGTGACCGCGTCTGTTCGGCACCGCCACACAAAGGTCGGTCGGCACCTCGAGTCCCACGCGAGTGAGCAAAAAGCAGTTCCTCAGCCTCCGCTCGTGCCCCGCGGTGCTGCCAGCGAGATGAGATCTAGGAGTCTGTGAAAGAGCTCCAGGACGACTCTCAGAATCAACAAAAAGCAAAAGAAAAAAGAGAAAACAGGTTTCCATTTTTCCAGCGAGTCCTCCGCCTGATTCCGGTAAGAGTGCGAGACCACGAAGGGTCATGCGAGGGAGTCGTTTTCTCAGCTGGAGTGAAATGCAGGGCAGAAAGAGCAGCACTGGAAAAAACAAAAACCTGAAGACCTCTCTGCTTTTATTTTAGTCCAAAAAAGTACAAATCCCTTTTCTGAGTGTTGGTACAATTGCTTTTTTTTTGTTGTTCATCCACTGGTTGCTTACAGACTGCAGAAACAGAGCCGGTGCACATGGGGATTAAAAGACCAACAACGCTCTCCTTCTCATCCCACACATTCTGTTGAAGTCATCTTCAAGATTTTAAGTTTATTTTCTTTTTTTCCCCCTCAAACACAATTCAGTGAGTTTTAAGACATTTTTCTCCAAGAGAGAAAAAGAACAAAGTGTCATTCTTTGCAATAACCACAATAAGAAGAACTATCGTCCTCTAAGTAGAAAAAAAGGGAAGAAAGTGTCGCTGCGCATTTCTGTCAGGTGTCCTGCGGAGGCGGCAGGCGTCTCAGCGTAGGTGAGAGATGCAAACACCCACTGGAGGAGAGCCTGAGAGCTGCGGCAGCGCCCGCTGACCGGGGTCCCATGGGTGCGCCTAAAAGCACCCAGTGTCCGAGCCCTGATTGTCAGCTATGCTGGAAAAGTCTCTCTCCTGCAGACTCGTTGTTGTTTTCTTCACATAGATTACTGAAGCTGACTGCGGCGGATGATGGTTTCTGATGATCCGTGTATGAGAAATATTGAAAAAAGCAATGAAAAAAGTTGAGTATTTGATTTCAAAAGCCAGTAAAGCACTAACGACTGACTATATGGATATTTAAAGTTTCCTCACATAAAGTGACTTCATGGTTTAAACACACTGACTACAGAGAAAGAAAAAAAGGCGGCGTATATGTTGGTTTGGCAGTGTCCAAGCCCCCAGAGCCACATGAGAGCAGCCGGGGTTCACCGGGATGATGCATTCAAAGACGGGTGTGTTGGGTGTTCACTATTGTGAATGTGTAATTTTAAAGAAAAACAACAATCTAGCTACTCCTCGTTTTCCCTCCAGTCACTGCCTCCAATGAGAGGGCCGTTGTTGCGTTTGATCTTCCCGGCCCTCTCAGATGGATGCGCCGCCCTGCAGGCGTCATGGCCGCCAGCTGGTTTATGGACGGGGTGAACGAGGTGGGCGGTTGGTAGCTCGACTGCCCATCCCTCTCTCCTCCTATCTCCTCCTATTCCTCCTCTTGCTTCTTCCCCTTCTCCTTCTCCTTTTCTTTTTGCCCTCAGATGTGCCTCTTCATGTGCAGGGCCAGGTGGTCCGACCGAGAGAAACACCTGCAGAGAGAAACGGAGAAACCACGTCAATCCAACACACTAAATATGCATGGAATATGTATTCCACGGAAAATACAGTCAATGAGAGATGGAAAATGTTAAGCTGAAACCCTGATAAATAATTTAAATAAGAATAAAAGACAGCCTATAAACCTAAAAGCCTATTGACAATCAGAAGAGGTGCCAAAGCACAATTACGAAAGATAAGCAGAATACAGTACATCAGGCTCTGTATAAACTCATGAATGATCCCAATGAAATACCCACTGGCATAGTCTATATCTTGGGAGCTCTCCATGATCTCAGGCCCCTTGAACCTCCCACCGGCTATGTGTATTTGCTGGAAATGTTCCACAGTTCCAGCCTCCCTACTCTACATGTTGGCTCTTAATCCTGGGAACTGCAAGGCCCACTGAAATACTTGTCTGTCCCAAGCCCCCTGAACTGTCCACCGCGTGTTCTGGTTTAACCAAATGTGAACTTTTATGCAGTATTTTCAAGACGGTGGAAATTTACATATTTATGCAGCGTTGGCATTCTGTTAGGTGGAAAGCTTAGTGACCTGGGATTAGGTTAACCCAGACGGTTAAAACTGTTAGCTCTGTCAGCGGTCTTGCCCCCGTTTGTACTGTAAGCACTGTTAGGTGCTAGCCACCGGCTCAGACATCACTTTGTGCAGAGCCGTGTGCAGGCAATCCCAACCTTAGGGTTTATTACATCGTAGAACGCTTCCGATGATTGGCTGTGAGCAAAACTATGACATTTCTTATAAAACGTTACAGATCTGGGGACAAAACGGATCGATTGCAGGTATTGGTAGAATGGAAAAGTTTTGAGACGACTTGGCACTGGGTTTTTTCGTACCGATACCCAGCCCTAGCCGTGCTCATGCATTAGCCACTTAAGCTAACTAGCTTATAGTATACATTTATACATGTATTTTAGCAGTGTAATAAACTGGGGTGTCAGGTGTGACTATGTGGCAGGGGGGCCCCTTGGCAGAATTTTGCTAAGGACCCCAGAGAGGTCAGGATCGTCTCTGTTGAGTTTAGTCGACCAGAAAAAGCTAAAAGGTAAGAGAATGATCTCGACATGAATAGGAGAGCTCACGGCTTAAAACACAAACGTATTAATGCAGAGAACTGCAGTGCTTTTTAACCGCTTCATTTTAAATGTACGGTGACTTTCAATAGTCCTACTTCATTATGTCACACCAGTGAAACCCAGACGCAGGGACGAATATGGGCCAATTCAGGCTCAGTGATTTCCTAAATACGATTCAAACACGACCATAAATCACAGCCAGACCTCCACAGCTCTGCAGTCAGTCCTCCAGCTCCGAGTAGAATACTATTGTAGAAACTAATTAGATATGCATTGTGAACAGGGACACTAATGCAGACAGGCTGGCAATGCTCTCTGATGCCGGGCAATTTAACTCAGCAGTGACTGCACCGGGTGCGAGAGAGAGAGAGAGACATAAAACCAGGTGCTGGATGATGTGTTATATAAGAATCGGAATGTCACGAGTGCTTTAATTTTATTACACCATTAAAGCTGAACATTCCCAATAAAAATGAATCGCAAATGATATGACTAAAGGAGAGGCAAAACAAAACGTGGGCGAGGAGAAAATGAGAAATTAAAAATTTAATTTGCCTGAGGCTTTATTCATTATTAATTAGTCAAGGCTATTCTATGTGTGTGTGTGTGTGTGTGTGTGTGTGTGTGTGTGTGTGTGTGTGTGTGTGTGTGTGTGTGTGTGTGTGTGTGAGTGTGTGTGTGTTTAGGCAGGATATCCAGATGCAAGTAGACAAAGCTCAAGACTCAAAAGTACAATAGAAAGTTTTGCACGTTGCAGCAAAATCTGCTGTCTCTAAGATGGTTGGTTCTCCTTACATCATGTGTATCATATGACTTCAGATCCTGCAGGAAACGTCAATTAAACGACGTTAAACGCGACTGTTTCACAACCAATGTTAACCAAGTTAACCATGCATTGCCGCGTTATCCGCAAGCATTTTACACCGTTAACCACTTGTTACAACTTTCACTGTGACTGTTACACAACATTACCCATGTGTTAAATGTGTGTATGTGTTTCACACAGTAAACCACTTGTCACAACGTTGACTGTTACTCAAGGTTAACCAGGTGTTACAACTCTAACCGCAACCGTTTTACACAGTAAACCACTTGTCACAACGTTAACCGTGACTGTTACACAACGATACCCATGTGTTACGACATGAACCAACGTGTTACAACGCTAACCATGACCGTTTCAAATTGTAAACCCATTGTTACAACGTTTAACGTTTAATACTAAGCACGTGCAAAGGTTTTGCGGTAAGATACCAGGCAAAGGGCCAGAGGCTTCTGCCTAAGCTGCAAAATATGAAGATTAGGGGTGTTGTTCACAGTTAACAAAAGTAAAACCAAGGTTACAGAAGTCTAAAAACACACATTTTTGCCAACCAGAAATGAAAACAAGATGAAAAGATTCAGCTGTCTTTCCTGTTGTTTGTGTTTCAGTGTGGACATTTTGTAGGATATTAGTTGAAACACATAGTTTGGGCAGAACCCCCTTTGACATTTAAAATTTCATAAGTTTGCAGATTTCAACGTATTCCTGTTACATGATGTAAGAGTACAGTTGAACTTTGCTCTCATCTCTGTTGTGTGTGATCTAGTGTGACCATGTGGTACCTACTGTACACCTTCACCAATCTGTGCGTGTGTGTGGCTGGACAGATGGCCATGCCAGTTACTGTGTCACTGCTGGGGCGCGGAGCAGCCAGACCAGCTGGTACCCCCCATCCACCCCACCCCACACACACACACACACACACACACACACACACACACACACACACACACACACACACACACACACACACACACACACACACACACTCCTTCTTCCCATCCGCCACTTCCCCTCCTCTAAACTCTCCCTTCTCCTCCTCCTCACTTCTTTTTGTCCTCCTCCTCATCACTCCTCCTCCTTCCAGAAACATCGGGGGGTCCCCGCTTGATTAGGCAGGATTAATGACAGACTGCAGTGTGTGTACGTGTGTTTGTGTGTGTGTGCGTGTGAGTTTCCCCAGGAGAAATTGTGTCAGATTGAACAGTCTATCTAATGTTAACCTCTCCTTGGCTGCCACTTTTTGCTATTCTCATGGTAATATTTGGTGGGCTCCACCCACCACAGATGTGTGTATGTGTGGTTTTGTGTGTGTGTGTGTGTGTGTGTGTGTGTGTGTGTGTGTGTGTGTGTGTGTACTACTGTAAAGACACATCCTGGATATGTTAAGCATATTTCCATTCACTTTGTAATTTGAGCATCAAAAAGCCTTTAGGGCTATCCTAAAGGGATGCTGGAAATATGTAAACAAGACTATAGATGCTTTCAGACAATTAGAACTTTGAATCACAGCAGCACAAGCTGCTGTTTTCCACCTTCAATATCATTAAGCAGCTAAATAGAGCAGGTTGTAGTTTAAAACAAAGGAAATATTCAGAAATATGACACAATTATACGTCTATACTTATTTTATTTTATATTATATACTTACATGGCGGACTGACACATAGCTGGTTGAAAATCGGCTAAGTTAACTTTAACGAATTAGACCTTAGCAACACTGTTTTGGAAATTGAAATTTTGTATGCCCCAAAGTCTCATCTGATTGTTTAATTTATACATACCCGAGTGCAGGATGAGTCATCGAACATTTGAAACCATTCTAAGTAGTTTTGTTGCCTAAACCTCACTTCCTGTGGAGACTGAAGTTTATTTTGAAAAGAAACTATGCATTCAACAATTGTTAATTGACATGCTGTCCCTTGCCACGTACACATTGTCACTAGAGGAGTTCATAAAGCGACACAGTTTGAAGAGCAGTGAGAATGCATTGGCTGTGATTGGATGTTCCGTCCTGAAATGCCCCCTGGAAGTTGTAGTTTACTTCTCTCTGTACATTTGTATGCGTGTAATTCTGTCCTTTAATCCAAGAAGCTGATATTCTTCTAACACAGATGTCCATCCTTTGCAGTGATGATTCTATCAGGAGAGTAAAGCGAAAACTCCATCTGCTAGTCAGCATCACTGTCAATGCAGAAAACGAACATTTAAGCTCAAATTACCTTTACTACTCTATTACAACTTTGATGTACGCAATGATGATGCACCTGTGTCATTGTGTATCCAAGTGTGTCATTGTTACATCTGGACCTAAAAATGTTCACGTTTGACTTTGCATCTAAGCGTCTGTGGGTTCTACACGCATGTGTGTGTGTCGAGTGTTCACACACTGCGTTTGTGTGTGAGCCAAGAAGGAGCTAATACAGTCCCAGCTCTCAGCCAGGATTAGAAGCTTCCAGCAGGTTTCTGGAGGGGTTTATGTCTAAAACCCAAACTAGAGGGAACCCGCTACAGCCAATTACACTGTCTCTAGGGCAAATGTGTGTTCGTGTGTGTGTGTGTGTGTGTGCGTTGTTCACCAGAAAAGGTAGTGCAGGCACACACACATACAGAGAGTGTGTATGTTAAAGTGGAGCTGGCATCTGGTGCCACTCAATTAGCTGTGACCAGTCTGCCAAGAGCCAGAATCCATTTAACTGCCAGCACAGGGGCATGAGTAAGCACATGCACACACACACACACACACACACACACACACACACACACACACACACACACACACACACACACACACACACACACACACACACACACACACACACACACACACACAGTCACACACAGGAAACACACACACACACTACCTCCAGGACCAAACAGAGACGCTGTGACGTCCCTGGCTTTTGTCCACAGGGAGATTTAGTTTGCTGTCGTTTTGAAACACACACTGCATCATCTTTTATATTACTTTTTTCTACCTTTGTTTTCCACCGAGGTCAAACTGGGCTGGACATGAGTCGGCGAAAAGAAAACACGGTGAAGCACGACCAATAAGTAAAATCGTATATCAACTGGTGGTACAGCGTGACTTAAAATCCAATAAAAAGCATATAATAAAATAACTTTTAATGCATTCATATGGCTGCCAAAAAAAAGGTGAAACCATTAGGTATGTAAAATGATTAAATATTGACTATATTATTATTCAATTGACTATACCAAAAGCTACGCTCTTGAACCTTTATTGTCCAGATAAGAACTCACAAGAGCTCCTCCTGTAGTCACCTGTCTTTAAGAAAATGATCAGGTCTATTCTACACTTCAAATAGACTCATCTGCAGCATTTTCTCTCTATAAGTGATTATCCAAGGACTTTAATTTCATTGTGCGAAAGAAAAAAGACGTAAACCGCAATGCTACATGAGATACATGTAGATACATGTAGACGTGTAGCGAACCAGAATAAAAAAAACGTTGTTTGATTCATCATCTGTCAGAGCCTTTATGCTAACTGCCTACTGCTTAGGATGCATTATCAAGAAATGCACAACATAAGAAAAGTTGGTGCACATGCGCAGAAGCATGAAAGAGCTGCGCAAATGTAAATACGCTTATTTGCCGTCTTACCAGATGTCAGTTTTGATCGTCTTTCATTTACCGCAGGTTCAATGCAGAGAGATGCTCTGTGATGTATTTATCCTAGCTCAGCACAGTCATCTGATTTCTGTTGTATCTTACACACACTGTGGTTTGAGGAGACGTTAGCTCATCCCTTGGAGCTACAAGAGCTGGGCCATGTGGCATTTTACAGTTTTGTGCACTTCTCTATTTTATTGATATATCTGTATACATCTATAAGATTGTTCACATTACATTTTTATGTTTTTGGACAACTGGAAACACAATACTAGAAATTTGAAGACTTGGAAATTGTGAAGGGCATCTTTAATTATTTTCTGCCATTTTTTGAAAGATTTTAAAGACGTGATTGATATATCAATATGGCCATATTTGGACCTTTTGACCTACAATACCAGGACTTAGCCATCATTAATTTGATTCTATACACCTTCTGTTTTTCTGCAGAGTATTGACAATTAAAATTGTGGGTTGCAGCACTAATGTTGACAGATACTGCCCAAATATGTGATGCCCTGGCTGACCAGAATCCCATTTGGAGTCCCTGTTTTACTGACTTGACAAGAAGATCACCTGTTTTTTTGTTTTTTTGTAGTTCTACTTGTGGGGGATAAAGCGCAGGTTAAACAGGGTCCTCGACAGGTGAACATGCCACAATGTGCTGCAAATGTAAAGTTTCACTGCGTGTTTTTGTGTTCAGTGGATATCTGCGTGGGAGTGTTTTTACCTGTCGCAGTGGTTGCACTTGAATGGCTTGGCTCCGGTGTGTTTGCGGTAGTGTCGTGTCAACTCGTCACTGCGGGCGAAACGCCAGTCGCAGCCCTCCCATGAGCACTTATAGGGCTTCTCACCTGAGAGAGAGAGAGAGGGAGAGAGAGAAAGAGAGAGAACGTGTCACATTTTATTATAATTTCGACATCTAATTTCACATATTTAATCTACAGCTGTTCGCTAATATACAGGTAACAACCCCTGGCTTTTTCAAGACCTAAACACAAACACACACACACCTACACACACACACACACACAAACCTAGACGCACACTCATACACAGCCCAGGGGCCGAGCAGGCAGGCCAGTTTTAACACAACAGCCATTTCAATGAGCCAATACACTCAATTAGCTGTAAATGAAGTCTTTCAGCACTGCGGCGTGTTAATTCATAATCCTAAATTCACCCTGAAATGAATCTCGCTCCCCCACACACACACACACACACACACACACACACCCTGAGGTGGTGGGATCTGAAATGTAAATGAAGTTTCATCCCCCACTTCACCAGATGGGAGGAGAGATGCTCTATTGTTCTCAGCCTGTAGTTATCTCTCCATGATAGAAAGCCTTCCAGCTGTGTGTATGTGTGTGTGTATGTGTGTGTGTGTGTGTGTGTGTGTGTGTGTGTGTGTGTGTGTGTGTGTGTGTGTGTGTGTGTGTGTGTAGTGTGTGCAGACTGTCTTCAGATGGGACGTGGTGATGTCCTGACTGCCTGTATGACAGTGGGGTTCTCTCTGTGAGCAGATAATTCAGAAAATATAGCAACCCAAAAAGTGGGACTACAATGACTAAGAAAATGTAAGCAAGAAACAATTTTATTCAATGAACACTCTTAATGCTTGCCCCAGCAAAGTCTGAGGAAACAATTTACGGCACTAAGATCAGAAGAGCATGTGTTAATATTTACACAGGCAAAGATTGGCAGTGAGTTGTACTTTTTAAATCTTTGTTACCTTGGTCTGCCGCTCAACAGATGGTGAATTTGTGGGGTTTTGAAAGGATTCAAATGGACTCTAGCAAAATGACAGGATGCCAAGGGCAAGTAAATCAAAAAAACATTAATAGTATTTATCAGATAAAATGAATAAACATTAAAGGCCCATGACTCATCTTTCTGTGAAATTTAATTTTCAAATGAACTGACTTATTATTTCTACTCTTGCTTCCAGGAAAAATGCACCTTGGCCAGATTAAGATCTTAAGTCACCAGGCGATGGCACTCATGAAAAAACAACTACCGTTTTTGTCCACAGCATGTAGCATATTTTTATGTTCAGTCAGGACTCACACTGTCTTGACGCAGTAGCCTCATTTAAATGAATTTGATGTTTTTTTTTTTGTTTTTTTTACAAGTTTTCAATTAAATCAATAAATAAAGGAAATAAATGTCAAATTGATAAAAACAAAACACTCAAAAACATAGGCCTTTCTCCACTATACACTCTCAAAATGGCCAAACCTAAATGCAGACCCCTGTTGTATGTGACTGTGTGTGTGGGCTGGGGGGTGCTAACTATAATTGGGGTTTTAATGACTCTTTATGGGGAGTATTACAGCAGTTTACAGTCAGTTAGCCAGATGTCCTGCTAGTCTCTCCACCCTCATCACAGCACACACCAATCTTTCCAAGGAGACGAACACAAACACCCAACAGGCCAAAACTAAGTGGAACTAATATGAAAATTGAAATATTTCACAATACGGTGAAAACGATAATTGGATACTAAAGGGTTTTGTTGTTTTCACAATGATGTTGGTTTTTATCAGGAATTTGGAAATAAAACAGTGAAACTAATTTCAAGTATAACCTGGTTCCAGATCTTTGCATTGCCACCCACATCTTGGTTTTTAATAGATTCAAACCAGTCTGGTGCTCACTGATGTCTGTTTTCCTGTCACAACAAACAACTGAGCCAATCAGAATTTTGTTGTCAGGACTAACAATTCATCATCTTCCTGTGTCTGAACCAGTGCAAAAAATATGACACACTTGGATGAGATTGAGAAATGATTAATTCCTCCTAGCGACCTCTTCTGCAATGCAGTTATGAATAGTTTTGATGTGAAATATTCGCAGTATTCGCAGTAAGTATTTCTCATTTTAGTTTTCTTTTATTTGTGTAAAGGCCTTATAAAAGAGCAGTTACTACTGCTTTTTTAAATGATGTGATCTTGTTTCACCTTCTTGAAAATGTTCTAGTGCTGGTTGAAGGAAACACCTATTTTTTTCAAATTAAAGATTCATTTTAATGCAGTTGCTCTACAGGCGCAGATTTTGATGTACCTTCTTTAAATCATACTTCATCATACTTTTAGATCGCATACCAATAGGTAAACCAAGTGTGAGTTTGTTTTTCTAAACTGTAATTGCCTTAATTCACCTCCTTGAATCGTGGTGTCAGAATGACGGAAGCTGTAGAAAGTACACCTTCACATGGACCGGTATTTGAGGCGCGGACGGGCTCTGACAGCGAGGTGATGCAACGACAAGTAAAAGATGATGTGCTACAGGAACATCCGACCTCTTTATTCCCCCCCAGTTCCTGTGTGTCTTTGATCAGCGTCGTCTTTCATCCACATACACAACGTGACGAGGTGACGCAGTTGTTCTCGGACTGAATGAGTTCCAGATCGTGAGCGGTGCCCTCCTGGATTTGCATATTCAAATGGTCTAGTCAAATCTCGGGCCGTCGGTTGCTTATTTCCCCAATAGGGATCTGGGTTTTGTTTCAGTCTTAACATTGTGCATTTCGTGAGATAGACTTCCCTCTGTCATCTAGTCTACACTTTCTGTTTTGTTAGGAGACAAGACCAAATATCAAGTATCCTATCAAGTATCCTATCAAGTATCCTATCAAGTATCCTATCAAGTATCCTCCCTCTCCAAGCTAGCCTCTGTTGCACCTAATTTTTTAATTCATTGGGTTTTGTCATCAAAGTTTCTTTCATTATAGAGTTGACATATGCCCTAGGAGGTGTTCTGTCCATATTCTAGCTAAAAAGCTGGGATAGTGAAGCAATGAATTTAAATTATGAACTAGAGTAACAGAAAAGGTACTGGTGCTTTTCTGAAATTTTGACGAGATCTTGCACTAGTGAGCTTACCAGACGTCTGCAGTGCACTCCTCAACTCTGCTTGAGGCTATATTAGCTGCTATTATAACACACCTGAAACTCATGCTTATTTCTGATACTTCCGTTACACTAAGCGACACTCTACACATGATGTACTTAAATGCGTAGTTGGTGAATTATAAACGGTAGTCTTGTCTCAAAAGAAACACGCACCTTCTGTAAATGACAATCTTACCATTGGGCCTTTTCTTCTTTTTCTTTGTAATGGCAAATTGCAACCAGACCGAGCAATAACCGCCAACATTTGACCAAGATTGTCGCCAAAATATCTGTTAGCTTGTTTGCTCACTTCACAATTGCATTAATTGTTTTCCCGGCTTTCACCAGAGCAACCACTGCAGCGTCCTTTGTTGCCTTTTTAACAAGTTTGGTGGTCCCTCCCCTTCCGCTATAAGTAGCCAAGAAGGCAACCACTGAGGGTAAGAAGTATCCAGTGTTCCACACTCAACTACATTACCCACAATGCATCTCGACTACCAACAGTATTGTCTGGAGCAGCGTACTATGAGTACCCTCTACACTATCTGGGTTCGCATAGTACACTGCACAGAACACAATAGCAAGACTAAGTACGGAAGAACCCAAATTGTGACTCAGCGTCAGAAAGAACTGTTGGTAGTCAATTTGCAATGTGGGTGATATATGTGCCAGGTTTTGAATTGGATGATGAACGTATGGAATAAAAGAACATATCTAAGGTTTTGTTTCATTGTTATCTATTTTTAAACTGTCCATCATGAGACTTACAGTGTTTTAGACGTGCATGGCAAAAAGCTGTTGAGTACTCTTTTGGACAATGGACTATGGAAGCTTTATGGGTTGTTACAAAGGGTTGTGAGCTTTACTGCCAGTTAGGTGCATCAGCTGCAGTATCGAAGGCTTTGTATTAGCACATGATAATGGGAAAGAAGAAATCTCATGACCGATATGGCCACAAGGTGTTTGTGATGACCGCCAAGTATGAGAAAAGAGATATAAGTGAGTCAGATGTGGTTTCTCTACAGGGCGGCTGCAGAGGATGGATTTGGTGGAGAACCCTGGGGGAGACTCAGAACGAGCTGGAGAGACTTCATCTGTCAGCATGTGTCAGGCCCCCCAGGAGGAGCTTGAGGAACATGCTGGAGAAAGTGTTTGGGCAGCTCTAGAGTACACACCATATAGTCACTATGACCACGACCGGGACTAGTGGCTTGAATATGGATGGATGGACTATCAATAGGGTCCAACTGACACTGGATTTCCAATATTTATACTTAAGAACAATAAAAGCCTCTCTTCTTCCTTTTTCTTTTTTTACTTAGATATGTCTGAGGAAGGATATTTTACAGTTAACCAAATAAACTTAAAGTATAAGATTTAAAAAAATAAAAATAAATGAGTCTACTCAACTTGATTTGAGAAACATTTCTGAAACTAAAACACGTATTGCTGCTACTAAACTGATATCGACCTGGCATGTTAATATAACTCAGGCTCTAATAGAAATATACATATATTTTGTTATTCCTCCACTCTTCTTACTTCTTATTCGCATCAACCAAGGTTGTTCAAAAAGATGAATCGAGACAGGAGCGAACAAGACTCTTCAGTCGGTGCAAGAGTTTTCCCAGTAACGTTTGATTCTACAACAGATTTACTTTTAGTTCTGTTAAGAACCAAAAATCCCCCATGTAGAATCCTCAGCAGCAGTATCAGAATGTGAGAATCCTCCTCCTCACTCCACAGAGTCCTCCTCGCTCAGGACTGAATACAGGACTGATATTTTCAATATGCAATAGCAAACCACTTGGCAGCTTATCCTGCTGGAGAAATGTTACACTCAAAACCTGCACGTGTGTGTGTGTGAGTGTATGCCTGTGTGATATGGGGTAAGAGTGTAAGAGTGGGGGCCGCAGGTGCCAGACAGGCAGCCGTTTCACACCCGTCTTCTGTAATTGGCCAGAGCGCTCCATCTTTCTTCAATAGGAACCCCCCCCCCAAACACACACACACACACATACATGCTATAACACACACACAGTTGGAGGAATGAAGCAAGGCCAGCTCGGGCCTGACGCCACAGCAACCATGACGCCAGCCAATTATAGAACGGCAAAGCAAGGATGCGTGGTAAAGTCACCTAGCAACTGAGAGAAAGAGAGAAGGGGGGGGGGGGAAAAGAGAGAGAGAGTGAGAGAGAGAGAGATTAACAGGCATGGACAATCAACCAGCCACCATCCAATTATGGAGGAGGGTGATGCAGTTGCTTGGCAACCCAAACTGAATGAGCAAACGAAAGAGAGAGAGATAGAGAGAGCCCAGGTTGGACCCAGTGGGTGAAGGGGAGTATAGAGGTAAATGTGTAAATGTGTGTGTGTGTGTGTGTGTGTGTGTGTGTGTGTGTGTGTGTGTGTGTGTGTGTGTGTGTGTGTGTAGGTCTGGGGTTACAGCAGGGTTTTTCCTGAATCCACATGAGGCTGCGGTGGTACCTGCTGAGGGTGGGGGTGGGGGTGGGGCGGGGTTTAGATCTTGGAAAGTCAGACTCAAGCTGGAGTAATTTGTTTTTCATGTTTTAACCTGTGAACTACATATCACATGATTATACCTACCATTTTGCAAACCATGTGTGAAATTTGAATGTTTTTGTCACTAGCCTTTTCTTCAAACTCACAAACCTGTCCAAGTGAACGCAAAACCTGCATCAATGCCATACCATGTAGAAAATTCATGGAAACAACTGGCTGCTTGGAAAAGTAGAAAACTATATGTATGAAAAACTGCATAAAAATGGGAATTATACATGATTTGTAGTTCAGAAAAGGTTGTTTGGTTGCAATAGTTGATGGTGGAATGAAATAAAATGGATGACTGTATAAATCAGTCATGCCTTTCAAAAATGAAATGTCAGAGAATGCTTTGAAATCTCCTCCAATGCTGTGAACTGTCAGAGATTTAAACCGCTGCTCGAAATGTCAACCTTACAGTGTTACAAAAATGTCCCACTACAAAAATCTGTTTATGTGAAGATGGTTTGAATGTGTAGCCAACCGAGGGGTTTGGAGAATCACTCGGATCAATTTCAGACATTTAATCTTTTTCTTAACATGGGCATAAGATAATGTGTTTTTTATGTCCATAAGGTGCTAATTTCGAAATTTTGCATGATTATTGCAGAAAACAACAATTAGCAATGTACCTTCAAACCTATTAGAAATTGGCTTTCACAAAAGAAGGGTAACCATTGTTTTAACATCTCTACGCATAATGTGGACTCAATGCATTGGACCATTAACTCTGTATTGCGTATTGTACCACAATACTATCACACACTTGCTGAGAGGTGAATGTCTTTTTAGTTGTTTTGTGTCTTCCTCTATGTTGTGTGGGTATGTAAGAACTGCCATTCATCTTTTACACAAGCAGACAGCTTGTTGTTGGAGTTGTTGGAAGGTGTATTTCTGCACTGATGGAGCCATAGGCTAACAGTTTCCACCCTGTCTCTCTTGGTGCTTCACTATTCTTATCATGTCTCTGTTTTATTTATTCTGTTTTGTCTCTGATTATTCACACTTCCTCATCTGACAGCAGCTAAGTGTATTTGAGCTGTAGTGTATGCACATCCAAATGTTGTATCAGGTATGATTTGTAATTTTAGAGAAAAAGTGCTTACTGAGTTGATGCCCATTTCATTAAGTACAGTCGAGACAAATGCTCTTACACGCTGCTCATCTATTCTGCTATCTCTGGTGCCAAGTATGTAGTTAAGTATATCGTTTTGGATTGCAGCTTGAATAACAAGGAGAATAGGATTATTAGCCATCCAGTGTTTTTAGAGATAAAGCCAGATCCGAGAGAGTGAAAAAACAAACAACCGGAGAACCATAAAAACCCTGGCTGTGACTCAAAACAGCTCTGACTGGGTACTTTAGAGATTTACTGAATTAATTTGTACATCTATTAACGTTACAACTTTCCCTGATTAAACATTTTCATATAAGAAAATAAGATTTGCATCAAAGCTGCAGCTCAGAGAAATTGTTTTGGATATGAACAGAGGAACATGATTACCGATGTTACTTGGAATCGCTGCACATGTGCAGCAATCTCCTGACAGAGCTCGCCATAATGATGTTTCCAATGGCCTCTGGTGTGCACTATGTGACAGTAAGTGTATTGATGCTGTGCAGGCTTTCTGCAATTGCTCCTCCCTGTAGTCTCTGCTACGCTAATCCCTCCCTACATGTATGTTCAATGATTTATGGTCATAATAACCCAAAAAGAGGATTAAGCTAATTAAACCACAGTGCTGTGCTTGTAGTGAACACATCGGGAGGGAATACGCCGCCCCCACATTTATACCACACACACACACACACACACACACACACACACACACACACACACACACACACACACACTGAAGAAGCTGCAGTGTCTCCAGGGTGTCTTATTTTTCCCTCAGTGAATGATTCTGCCTTTAAAAGCTCATCGTTGGATAGCATGACTCAACTGTAGAATCATCAGAAGATTAGAGAGACTGCAGCTAGCGGCCAGGCTACCGGAAAGCTAGCTGCTCCGTTCTGGATTAGCTATAATAAAGCCCCAGCACCTTGGGTTCCCGAGGCTATGCTAGGTGCTGCCCCAGAATGTAATGCTATACTTAAAGCAAAGCGATGGTCACTGGGATCATACAAGCATGTAACACGCTGGATTAATGATGCCAAGGTTGCCAGTATTAATACAGTAGGGGGTCTGCAGGCTATGTACTGTAATCCTGACGAACACCCAGGAAACTGCTAACACTAGACGATGACAACCAGAGGCCATGAACCACTCCAGATACTGTAAATGACGCTGTGGCTAAGGCTAAAGGCAAATAATGCTAGCTGCGGGTGGTGCATGTCTGCAACAGCCTCATGCTGCAGATAAGTGATGGACCTCAGTTACTCAGGCTATACAAGTTCCAATCCAGAATGCATTGTGACATGAAACCAGATGGAGGGATGTATAAGGATGAACAAACCGGTGGTACACTGGTTCCTGTCACTTTAAAAGTGTTGGACACCAACATGGTACTTAGAGTAAAGTTTAACCTGGCTACATGTTTGCCATAATCCAAAACAATGTCACCAGAAAAGGCACAAATATGTGCTAGAACAAAGAAGTTTGGCGCAAATTTTACAAAATAATCTTTTTTCCTGCTGATCATCGCCACTCTTTATAATGTGATTGACTTTGTGATAACTTTTCAGAGTTGTGAAATCCTTCCTCATAGTATTGTAAAATAATGTAAAAGAAAACGCAGTGTTTCGACTTCTTATTAGCCTTCAAAATGATGCATCTGTTTCTTAACAGTACCTCACCAGTGCCTGAAACAATAATGGCCTCACAAATGCAGCCTTTTAAAGGCTTGAGTTCGGCTTTTTGGCCATGGCTATCTTGTTTCTTGTATTGAAGAAGACTTGAAACTAGTGATTGAGACATTAATCTCATGTTTACAATGTTTACTGAGGTAAGAAGTCAAGTGAGAAGTGGAGTAATTTTTGCATAGATTTCTATACAATCAGCCTTCTTTTTGCAACCAGAGGAGTCCGTAGTCACTCATGAGTCTCCATCAACTCAGAGCTGGTCTCCACATGCACTTTGGAGAGCTCATGGCAAAGAGCCCCTGGACACATCAGCCTGCTGTGTGTTCTCTCTGAGGGTCACTGAGAGTGCAGCTGTAGTTGGAAGCTAAAGACCCATGTCAGACCCAGTTGGACACGGCTGAATTACCAATGTCATTTACCACCAGTCTATCAGGCAATTACTGTGGCAGGGCCTTTTTGCCCTGAGCTGGTATCAAGATGCATGAGGAAATTTATAAAATGTAGAGGATCACCTGAGAAGCAGAAGAAGAAGAGGAGATGTCATAATCTCTCCTAAAAAACCCAAACGTGTCATGTTTTGTGGAGTATATTTTGGATTACGTACATGTGCTGGGTTCAGCCTTTAGCCGTTATACTTTCCCCAAGGGCGGTCGCACGGATATAAGCTGACGCACAATCCTACTCTTTGAGGGTTTCTCCTCACATCAAACAGACATTCTCAAAACTTTCCAGCATCGGCTTGGTACAGACAGAAAATATTGCATATTTAGAAAATGTTGGATGTGCCCAGCTGTCCCGCAGGGAACCTTGTCATTTTGCAGATACTCGCAGATTTGGCAAGCATATATGGGCTTTGCTCAAAGCTCCAGGTTGTTGGATCTACTGCATCTTGTAGTGCTGAAACCACATTGCTGGTCATTGTAGTGTAGTTTTTGACATTTCTTATTGTGTTGGTTTGAACTACAACACATTTAGTTGAAACTGGAACATAGACCAACCTGCTTAAATTCAAGTTTGTATTAACAGTAATATCAGTGCAGATATTGTAGTCATTTCTATAAACAGTCCCCTATTTTATGGTACAGAAGTAAACGGAAAAGTTGTATAACCTCTAATAAGGTCATCATTTTCAAGCTTTGCACTTGGTAAAGTCCCAGCTGATGTTCTGTCAGACCTGTACTGCAGCCAGCTTTGCTTCTTGTTTCAGGGCTATTTGCCTCCAGTCCTGCACCAAGAACGCTACAATGTTCGTCCATAAAACTCCTTGTTTTTAAGTCTGTATGATGTCCTGCTGCATGTCCTAAAACTGGGTGAACTTGCGGAAGTCATTCAAGCAATTTGTGAACACAGCCTAAAAACAGATCAAAACTGAATGTTGCGACCAAATTGCAGATAAATCCTAGAGCCCCGCGGGTCCCCCATGCAAGAAACCCGTAAGGCTCTTGGTTTGGGACAAACATGGTTTTCATAACATTTCAAAATAAGGCGAGAGGAAAAGATCCTCCAAAGTGCTGGACTATAGAGCGGAAATAATTAATATGGACTTCTAATGCTAAAGGTAATTGTAATGAATGTAATGAAGGTCTTACCGGTGTGAGTCCTCTGGTGTGCCTTCAGATGGGAGCTCTTGGTGTAAACCTTCCTGCAGCCATTAAACTGGCACCGGTGGACTCTCTTTTTGTTCTCTGGTACTTCTCCTCCAAGACTTCCTCCTCCTCCCTGCTCGCCGTCACTGAGAGCTCCTCCTCGGCTCGGCGGCGACGGTAACGCCCGCGCTGCCACCAGTTTGGCCGCCCCCAACCCTACCTTCTTCGCCACAAATTTGAGCGTAAGCGTACCGTCCGCCGTCGCGGTCAGTGTTTGTGTAGATTTGATGAGGTGGCGGCCGAGCTCTGGTGACGATGGCGGTGTTAGGGATGTCACAGCAGCGCTGAGCTGTGCGGCACTGACTCCTGCCAGGACTTGGTCCTTTGGTGTGAGGGTTTCAGTCCCTACCTCTGCTGGGGTCTTGCTCTGGTTGGGCACCTGGAGGATTTTGGCCTGGACCTTGGGAAGGGTTACCAGTAGTGGAGGCGGGCTGGGTTGGTCAGGGAGGCTGGGGAGAAGGGGGTCCATCAGCTCCTCATCACTGTCTCCCCCCTGCATGAAGGAAGGCGTTAAGAGACCGTCCAGCTCCTCATCAAAGAGCTCCGAGAGTCGCTTGGGCTCCGTCTGTAGGTATCGCTCCAACTCTAGACATGTCTGCAAGAAACAAAAAGCACATGGACCCAGGGTCAGACATAAATATACTTTACAGTGTTTCTCTCAACTCCAGTCACACCATCCACATATGCAAGATGCTGTGTCACCAGGCTTAACAAAACTCTTAAATACAGTACATGTTAGTTCAAACAGAACATGGAAGTTGCAATTGCATCCATTAATTGGCCATGACACAAGTCAAGTAAATGTTCTTTATATAGCTCGATATCAAATCATGATTTGACCACTGTTAAAGTTTTTGGTATTTGCCGACTTTGCTACTATGTAATGTTGATGTATGCAGCATTCTCTGAACTCAATACATTAAAAATATATTTATGGGAGGATTCGATATCAGTATCGGAAATACCTCCGTTACAACTTCAAATTATGTATCTCCGAGTATGCGTGCCTAATCACCCATCCAATAGCACCTTATCATGTAATTTACCAGCTCATTTATGTTACACAGTAACAACAAAACGTGTCACCCGCTACCCAATCAGTACTGTGCATGTGCAACTCTCAACAGTGAGGAGTAAGAAGCAAGATGGCTCACTCTTTAACTACTTCCATCATCAGCTCCCAAAAAAACGTAACTGCGTCCGAATAGACTGATAGGATGTGCTGGCAGAGAGTGTAACATTAGACAGAGCTAGTAAAATGTCAACAATATGGCAATAGTTTTATTGTAATTGAAATACTCTGTATTAGCCGATACGTAAGTTCAGGTATCAGTATCAGGAAAGAAAAAATTGTATCAGAACATCAGAATTCCTGAGGTACCCTTTAGCGACAGAGGAAGACCATGGTCATGGTGGTTCAACAGCTGTACAATGCATTTGTGAAGATAGTCTTGGCTTGAATATTCAGTGTTTTTGCAGACTGCATTCTGTTCAGAGACCCTGTTTACTCGTCTACTTAAATTAAAATGCCCACTGCCGGCTTTATATTTCTCTGCAGCTGTTGACCATGTCACCTGGCACATGGCAGTCCTGAGAGAGGAGGGATTTAGCCTGTGATTGATTGCTTCTGCCTGGCCGAGCTCTCCGGAGCCCTGAACTGTGGAGGCCTCGCCTGTTTCCCTCCGCTCACTCAAATCAACCAGCCATGGAAGTTATATCGCAAGATAGAGGAAGGTAGGAGAACGGGATAACGGAGGGAAAGCCAAACAAAGGAAACGAGATAAGGAGAGAGAAACAAGGAAATATAAGCAAGTATTTCTATAACTGTGTATTCAACCTTTTTCCCAGAGATAACCGAGACATCTGTGCAACAACTATATAGTTCCACAGCTGTTGGTCTGCTGGGGCTTCAATGCCGTGGTCAAGGGCATCGGGCCACATTACCTCCAGGGGTTCGAGCCAGAAACCTCTTGGTCACTAACCTACTTTCTAAGCTAAAGGCTACACCTCTCCTCTCTGAGCTTCTATGCTTCCTGTAATTCCTGTTCCCTTGTCACTTGAACTATCAGTTACACTTTGGAGTTAGATATGGGACTGTTAAGTCGATCCTCATGCTTTGATCTCTTACATCTGCAACACTGTTTTTTTTTTATTGATTTCTGTCTGCCTTGTTCAGCAAGGAATATAAGACACATGTTATAGCTGATGATAATCTGACGAGATAAAAAATCCAGTTTTCACAGCTGTTCGATATAAAAAGTAAACTAAAAACAAGCCTTATTAAAGGCTTATAAAAGGGTAAAAACAGCGGCTGTGATACTTAAGATTGTTTTACATCACAAACAGATGCAAACCATATGCTGGGACATCAGATTTCAGAGCAGCAGTGCTAGTAATAACACAATGTAACTGTTAAAAAATAAGCATATTAATGTGTTGATCAGATAAAGTTACATTCATGGCTTTAGGTTTCTTTTTGTCAGGAGAAAGAGAGAAGGAAAAGACAGCAGGTCAGTCCGCAGCCCCCTAACTGTCCACTCAGCACTTTCTTGCAAGCTACCTGGCTCGAGCACCATCCTGCAGCATACTGCCTTTACTGTACCTACTTGGAATTGAATTAATTTCCTCTGTGTGGCCAGAGGCCTCTGGCAGATGAGGGTTCTCATCCTGATCCTCTGGCTCTCTCCACGTCTGCCATCTGAGCAAATTACAGCCACTAAAGGAATATTTTTTTTCTTCTCAACAGCAGCTGGTTGAGTTGGTCCATTCAGACCAGCCAGCGCTGGAGCTTTGCTCCGTTCAGACTCAGTGACAAAACAGACAAACCAACACATTTAGTCCGAACATCTGTTGAGTGGCGATAAGCTACACTTCCCTTTTCCTTTTCTTCTTCCCTTTAAAAGAATGTATTTTTCTCCTAAGGATGCTTATTTGCATATGAATATAAATCAGAGATATCTCTTTGGGGAGGTTACACTGCTTCATAAGGAAACTTGAAAAGGAGAAGCTAACATGTACAGAAGCAAAGATGACGCCAAGTAACGATGTCTTTTGCAAAGCTGTGAGGGAAACCATTGGGTTAGCCATTTGTCCAGATTGTTGCTTTGATTTGGTAGCATTGGTATTCCTTTGAGTAACTGCTGTGTGTGTAATAAAGCATGTTAAAGGAGGTCATTATGTCTGTTTAAATTAGATCAGTCATTGCTAATGCATCTGGAAACCAATACTGGAGATTATCAAACAGACATCAGGTTATCTGGAGTGCAACTTAAACAGCCGAGTGCTTTATTTCAAGACAACGTAGCTACAAGGTTTGTATAGTAGACTGATGAGTACACTGGTCATTGATCACTCGTAGTGATATCATAAAGTGTATTTTTACCAATACAATGAAAGTTTGTCCTATCATTCCATCTATGCACCATTATAAATGAACAGTGTTTAATGTTGGTCGGATAAAGATTTAAAGGGGACATATTATTAGAATGTACCGCACCCCCAACGGAGTATCTCCACCCACGACTTAAGAACTACCTTTACAAAGGTGGACTATATTCTTTTCGCAAGCCAATCAGAGCAGATTTGGCTTTCATCCAGAGGGGGGGCTTAAAGAGACAGACACTTAAACAGAGTGTTTAAGACAGAGGGTGAATACAGATATATTCAGACAGAAAGTATGCAAAAATAATGTGTTTTGTGAACATTAAAGCATTTAAACGTGTTTTAGTAGAAACCCAAAATACAAGTATGAAACTGAAAAGGAGCATTTATCCCCTTTAAAGTATTCCCTGCCAAATTAAGGGTTTAAAAAATGTCATGTTCGCAGAAACACTGTCCACCATTGTAAATGAATGTGTGAGGTTTATACAATTGCATGTAACCATACAACAAGTCTAAGTTTCGCCTTTGATAACACACATGTGATTAAATACCTTAGATTCAATATTCACTCACAAGCTTTTCAGGAGCTTTCAACCTTCTCCCACCCAAATACAAACACTGTCATGTGACATAGGTCACGTGATGACACAAGCTAGTTCCACTCACTGTAGAAAGCTATTAGATACAGAAAAAAGCTGGGAAGTGAATTTCGAGTTGAGAATAAGTTATCACTTATATCAACAATACCTTGTCTTGATGCTGTGTTCTACTGTGGTAAATTATATGGCATAAATATGATAACACACCTCCACCTTGTCTGTTATTTGTATCAATGCTTAGTCACATATGTCGACAATTAAGCTGCTAAGTTAACTTTTATCTTTTCATCTGATGGGAATGATGACCAAAACTACACTAATATAACTAAGATACTATCAGGATGTAAAGGTCATCAAGAGGAGTACTTTGATGTTAAAGTATGCAGTATTTGCCCTGAGTAAAAGGTTTCTGGTTCATTAATGATACTGTAGATTACGCTTTTATCCTGAAGGATTCGGGCTGGTGCTGCTTGTAGGACACAAGCAAAAAAAATTTATGGAGATAAAAAAAGTTTAGTTTTGAAATCTTTTTTTTCTCTTATATAAAATATTTCTCTCCTTATCCTTTCAAGGGCTCCTTAGAATTATACTGTGCTACTGCGCTGTATGTGTTACATTATTGATCATCAGGCACAACTACAGCACCATGAATATCAGTAAAAACAGCTGCTATTAGTGATACCTGGCGGCACACTGACTGTACCATTGTTTTCACTTGGACTAGAAATCAAAACATAGAAAGGTCCGTGAGTCTCCTGGCGGGGGCTGGACTGATGCTGAGGATTGTGGGAGGTGGGCGGGGAGGACAGAGGGTAGAGGGAGCCCGAGGCTGTGGAAGAGGAGCAAGCGGCAATCAAACCCACGGCTGGCAGTGAATGCACCGCCTCTGACATCACACGTATGACCTTCTCCTTCGTCTGTTTTCTCCTACACACCATGAATATCAGGTAACAATGACATGTATGGCCTGCAGCGTGTATGTGTGTGTGTTGTGTGTGTCAGCTGGCTAACAACTCGGACTGATAGCATGTGTAGGGCTCACCTCCTGTCCCCTGCTCAGTCCCACAACATATGGGGAAAGGTCACATCGAAACACACACACACACACACACACACACACACACACACACACACACACACACACACACACACACACACACACACACACACACACACACACACGCAAAAGGCAGCCAGTAACTCTCATTCCCATAAATAAAAAAATAAATACAAAATTCAACACTCTGATGGACACAAAGCTCTCCTGGTTGAATCATCAGTCCAA
Organism: Anoplopoma fimbria; assembly: GCF_027596085.1. Taxonomy (NCBI): domain Eukaryota; kingdom Metazoa; phylum Chordata; class Actinopteri; order Perciformes; family Anoplopomatidae; genus Anoplopoma; species Anoplopoma fimbria. Next base: position 701,729 of record NC_072464.1, on the reverse strand, counting down.
ATAATGAGAGAAATCTGCTTCATCGACAAAAAGTCAAAGGTACGAGACAATGAACACAACAGTTTGAGGACAGAAATCAACTAGAGACCCGCTGCAGTGAGAATCATCCAATCAGAGAGCTTCAAATTCTTTGGCTGGCAGTTAATGGTGGGCTGAAGTAAGAGGTTGAGCTCTGTAGAACAAAGAATAAATAAATAACTAATGCTGCACTCACGTCATCTTTGGCAGAATGGGAAAACCTCAGATTATGAGTTGTGAGCGATTATGCTTTATATCAAAATAGTTACCTTGGCCCTGCAGTCATAAAAGATAAATAACAAGCAAACCCAAAAAGACGTACTGTATAGCTCCTTTTTTAATTAGCTGAATCAACTGTATTGGTATGAATACTGGGTTTCATCTGGATGCAACCATCAGCATTGGTGGCTTTGCAGACATTTGGCCACCAGTTTGTTGACACTTCTGTAGCTGTTTTCAACACTTTTTCGAACACTTAAATTCACAATTTCCCCCCCTGCTTATAATTAAAACTCAGGCTGATGTGAACATTTTCTCCCACTTGGCGTTTCTTAATTACAGTCTGTATGATTTGATGTGAGCGTGGCATTAGGTGGAGAGTTTTGCTCCTGATTGCAATGATGAAAGGTTGAGAATATGTTAAAGACACGTGTGAAACACATGCGGGACCAGCTGTTAAGTAAAACTCAACGGGCAGTAGTTTCTATTGTTTGTACTGTGTAAGAAACAACCCGTTCACACTCCCAATGTGGCACCCGGGCTTGCACAGACTCCAATGTAAACCCACCCATGTCATCAAAGCAAATGATGTGCTATGAAAGGCAAGAAATTCCACACAAACTATCCTCATTCAACGGATCGCATGATATCTTACGAAAAGGAACTCCTGCAAGACGTGTCTATTTCCACTTGTGACATAAAGCATACGGTGTTTTCAAAATAAACTTACGTTGTCACAGGAACATTCTCAGTTAGGTTTAGACAACAAAACTACGTAGATAGGTTTCGGATTAGCTCTTTGTTTGGGTTAAAATAACTATGGAAGTGCCCTTACGGATGTATGCAAGTTTAATGACTGAATTCACGTTGACTTCTTGTTTCACATGGAACAGAGGTCTCCTGGCTGAGAGATCGCCGATTCCACCTCCACTCTCACCTTTTTTAAGTGTGCTTTATGGTAAATGGTCAATGACCTTGTACTTTTCTAGTGCTTTTCTAGTCTTCAGACCACTCAAAGCGCTTCTACACTGCATGTCATTCATACCCTGAGGGAAGGGGCTACCCAGCAAGGTCCCACCTGCCCATCACCGCAGGAACGGCCTACAGGTGCAATTTAGGGTGTGTGTCTTGCTCAAGGACACATCGACGTGGACTAGGACCTCTGATTCTTCGCCACGTAATACAAAAATATTATATTTCCTTGTTCATGATTACGTGGATTAGATACTTAATAATTTTTTGGGATATCTACGGGTTATCTACTGGGTTAGGGTCTGAGGGAAGGTGGATGGGTCAAACAAACACAGGACCTTCGGCCAGTGGACCGCTGTTCGTGCTCGGTGCAAAGCTAAAAGTTAGCATTGACATTTAGTCATGTGAGTTGTTAGTGAAGGGACATGTGAGTCTTAAGTCAGTCAAGTCAACACCAACCACCGTCTCTTCCTAAACCTAGCTAAGAGGTTTTGATGCCAAAACCTTACCTCCTATGAAACTATGCATGAAACGCACATGTAAACACACCACCACTGGCACTTCAAAAACTGAAACTAGAAGGGTACTTAGAGCATCAAAGTTTGATTCTAAGAAGCACTGACCAAGCTGCTTTATTTGATGCATTGCTGTTATTTTTTTTAGAATCCAGTCATCAATAAAGCCCAATAATCTGTGTTCATTCATGCCGGCTCACATGTTCAGAGAAAACGGGGTTCTGCAGCTGCAGTTAATGCACTCATTTCACAGAATTATTTCCACAGTGTTCATTTCACAGTTTTCAATGTCACCCAATTTAAATAGGTAACTATATTGAGGCCAATGACAAACAAGGTCAAATGCAAAAGCAGTGTCACTGCTGAACAGAAAGCCAGCTGGTGTTGACCACAGTATATTACACTGTATTTGAAAGATTTAAATATCCATATAGTGATTCTAAAAGTTGTTGACTTGTAATAGCTGCTGTTTTTTTTTTTTATTGTGATCAGTTCCTTGATATATTTCACGTAGCCAGCTACGCTTTCATACAAGCAGCTCAAGATAAAAAAAGATGGCTCCATCTCGTCCTCCTGCATCCTCTCAATGAACGTTTCTTTCCCTCTATATTTTGAGTGTTTGATTTAATATCTCTTCTAAAATAGCTACCGGTGACGTGCAGGCCCTGCCTGTGTGCTTGTGTGTGTGTGTGTGTGTGTGTGTGTGTGTGTGTGTGTGTGTGTGTGTGTGTGTGTGTGTGTGTGTGTGTGTGTGTGTGTTCCCAGCATGCTGAGGTCCATTAATAATGAATGCAGAGCAGAGGGTTCTGGATGGAAGCGCTAAGAGCTTTTGACAGACAAAAGATCATCGAGGACGGACGCTCAGCAAACAGACTGAAGTGGGTTGAGCAGGAGATGCTCCGTCTGTGTTTGCATGCACGCAGTTGTGCTATTACCAACATTACCATCGGGACAAGGGGGGAATTAAGCCATTTACGTGATTCTGTAAAGTGACACTTCTTGTAATGGTCTGCTTCACATTTGGTTATTGCCACATAAATGGCAGAGTGACCAACATGAGAGACATCCACAGCTTTCTTTCTGCAAGATTTTAGATTCTGCAAAGCTCATGAAGAACGAATTGAGCCAATTTAAATGCATCCAATACCAGCCGGTGAATGTTTAGATAATAACATATTAACTATTATAAGTAGGTTCAGTGAAATGAAGCATGCTTTGGCAACTTCTTGCCTCTGCAAGCAATATTTTTCTTAGTTTGACCAAAAAACTTGGTTTGCAGCTTTGGACAAATCAGAAATTTTCAATTATAATTTCCCATTATAAAAACAGAATTCAAGACATAGAAACAAAGACCAGCTTTGCCACACTAAGAACCAATAGGGAGACACATCTAATGTTGGTGATGAGTAGAGACCGGTCACTGAATGAGTGCATGTACTAATTCCAGTAAAATCACAATTTAGAAAACAAAATATTACACCCAAAAATGATCACCAACACACACACAGTTCAGCACACATGTCTCATTAAAACCCTTTACACATCCACACAAAAGTGAAGTGATTTACACCATTACAAGCTTTCCTACCATGCTGTCAGACACTTGACAATAACTCTTTGCTCATGCTTATTCATGAGTTTCCATACCGCCATGGGTTTCTCGTCCTGCTCTTAAGATTAAGATGTCTGTGCGACTTCAGACAGACAGATGAAGAGGCAGCAGCTCAGCCAGTAGGGGATACATGGTGGGAATCATGTGATATGTCAGGTGCATGCTTACAGTAAAAAAAAAAAAAAAAAAAAATGCCTATAAGAAACAAGATGGGATTTTGTTCTCGTCCACATAAATCCAACAGTAATAATCTCAAACTACCATAAGCAGAGTTGGTGTCTCATCAGTAACATTGGTGTGTAAATAAAGGAGTGATAGACAGAACACTGATCGCAAGCATGTCGGAGAACCATGGTGGCCTTCATGTATCGCAAAAACATTTAAGTCCCTGCCTGGAACCAGTGTTTGGTTTGTCCGTTCTGGGCTACCATAGAAACATGGAGGTGCAACATGGTGGACTCAACGACCTGCTCAATTATTAGTTTCAGATGATTATAAACTAATGAAAACATAGTTAATAATATGATATTCCATTTCTTCAAATAGATCCCCTAAAATGCTACACACTGGCCCTTTAAATGTATTTGACACACACATCTGAATCCTGGATCTTAAACAGTGGTGAACATAAATGCATATAGTAAAATAATCTTTTGGACTCACAGAACAATCGATTGGCTGATGTTTAGAGTCAGTTAGAGATTTTTGTAACTCTGTAGTTCCAGAAAATGATCACCAACTGTTAAAAGTATATGTAATTTGTAGATAATTGCTTAAAAGTGGCAAACAGAGTGTTATGTGGCTTTAAATGAAGATGGCTGTGTTCTAACAGTGACATTCTTGTAACTACACGTTGCTGCAGTGAAATCACACAAATGAAGAACACAGCACTTCAGTGTAGGACTGATTGATGTAAACCCCCTCACTGACTCCAACACAGAACTGATGTTCCAGTCTGAATAGTCAGTTTCCCCTCACGCTGCTGCAGACAGCACTCCTTGTAAGGATCTCATCTCATTGACTCCAATCCTTTTAGTTTGTTCCTGTCTCTCTTTATCTGTGTGTGCATTAGAGAGTGTTTATTTTTCCCTCAACATGATACAGATTTTGGCTTCAAATTATTTTTTTTCTCTTCGCCTGCTCGTACAAATAGGTCCTAATTAAAGTGCTTGGGCTTCCATAAACTGCTCTTTGAAGCTCTACCTCTTGATGGATCTCGCTCTCTCCGCGCAGCAGGCTCTGATGGCTAATTAGCCACTCAAAGGAGAAGGCAAAAAAGAGGCTCTTTATTCAGCTAATTTGCTGATGTGGCTGTGTACACGGCGGATGTGTGTCTGTGTGTGTTTGTAAGAGTGAGAAGAGTGTAATGACTTTTATCTGATGTGCGTGAATATGCAACGGCTCGTGCGCTCGATATCAAACCGGTGCCATTGGCGGCGAGCTGCCTCCTTTATGTCTGAGCGAGCATCAGCGCTGCGGAGTGGATGTATGTTTGGTGCTTTGTTACAGACTGAAGTGCAGTTTGTGTGAAGCCGCCTGTGAGGACGGATGCTGTTTGAGTTACTGGAGCAGCGTCTGGGCCGAGTCCCACTGACTTACAACTGCACGGCCTGCAATCTGATCAAAATAACTCAAAACAGGAGTCATTAACTCTCCTTTAAAGTACATTAAGATGTATTGTCACAATGTCCTCCTTATCTATGTCTTCAATCATGTTTAGCTCACATTCAACGTATCAATTCTCTAAATTATACACATTTAAAGGTCACAATGTTTCTAATGTTTTAAAAGCCTCATGTTTTTACAGCCAGATAATTACATGATGAATAAGAATTAAGAGGAATTTTGAAATGGTAGAAGCAGTGACCTTTCTCTTGACTTCTGTTTTAATGAGGCAGAAGAGTGAATGCATGAATCTTTGAAGTACGACGGTGTATTAGGGCCCTTGTAGGTAAAGAAAATGTATAATTACAGAGCCAGAGGAGGGGGCTAATGTTCAGAGAAAAGACTCTTGAAAAAAAAAAAATAAGTAAAGTAAATTTACTAAACAAATAAATCAGAAAGATAGTGCAGTTCAAAACTAAAGTAAGTCCGGCTATCTGAATTTCGCTCGTCCTTAAGTAGTGTTGTTATGATAAGGTTGGTCTCTGAGCAACACAAAGGTCTTGACAGATACATAAACACGTTTTCTTTAATGTGACAGGAATGTAGAAACAAACAACTTCTATCTTTGACTACACACATCCGTCTGTCTTTTATTTCATGACAGCCAACATTTAAAATATGATATTCTGCTCTCGGCTGCTCACATTACCCCACTGTTTAACGGTGGCATCTGTGGTGGGATTAGGTTGAACCAACCTTGCAAATAGAAGCGATTTAGTTCCCTTACAAAAACAAAAACAAAACAAAATATTACTTTTCTGAAAAAAATGTTTCTAATAAATTTTAATTTTAGAGAATATTTAATATTTTTCTTGTAAATTTGATAAACTATAAAATACTTTAATCTTGGAAATGTTACTTCCCTATGCCATAATAATTATTTCTTACTAACAATTGCCTTAATATGAAGTCGTAGTGTCATTGTGTGGGGATGAATCAACAGTCATGGGAAACAAGCAAAACCATGTTTCTATACTTTTGGCAAATGTTGATTTGCTTTTGTGAACATGTCATTTCAAAACCATTTGTATCAATCTGCTACTGTATCAATATCCTCCTTTCTTCTGGATTCAGACTCTTCACCAGCAGGGATTTGATCCCATTCAGCCACAAGATCATTGGTGAGGTGTTGGCTGATGAGGTTGTAGTTGTGTTCCAGTTCATCCCAAAAGCTGTTGGATGGTGTTCAGATTAGGGCTCTGAGCAGACCAGTTCTGTCACACCAAACTGGGAAAAAAACATTTCTCAAAGGGCCTGGCTTTAAAACTGGAGACAGACTTCCCTAAACACAGCATGGTCTGATATATCATTGTATACAAATGTACTACAGTATATGGACAGGAATGTCCAAATGCATTTGGTCATAAAGTCTAGCACAGCCGCATGCAGTATATAAACTATCCTCTCATGCAGCCGCAGTTTGCTTATGGACAGCTGCCATCTTGGAGACAGCAGCTTCCTCATGCCTACACTGCCCTGAGCCAGCTGCAGTAACAGGCCAAGGTCTTTCTGCTAGATGGTGACCATCTCTACCCTGCCACCAATACCAGTGAAACCAGTGTTCTGATGTGGTTCTGATGGTTGTTTTACTGAATGAAATCGTATTACCAATTACAAAATGTATACAGCAGCTAAAGACACGAGTGTTCCTTAAGAAGCTCCTTTACAAGACTTAACCAATCTTTAATCATCTTCATTTTAAGAGTCGACAATCCATTGCTATTCTTTGCTTTATTCTATTGTTTGTGTCTATCTTTCTCTTTTATGTACATGTTTTCTACAATGCAATCGCAGACAACACTGACATTGCAAACTAAACTTGAAGACACAGGGCCAATATTCTTTTTTCCCCCTAGTTGTAAAGGTACAAATCACTAATAAACAACTAAACTGCTGTTTGGTTTCCTTCGATGGAGTGAAAAATGGCTTTGCAGACAAACTAGAGCAGCTCATTAATAGCTTCGTTCTCTGTTTGAAGGTGTGTGACTCGATAATACCAGCTGCTGATCAGCTCCTGAGGCAGAATTTCCAGGAAACGTAATGGCGTCATGTTAAGGGGACTGCAGACTCTGAGCTCAACTCACCCAAACTGCAGGCTAACAGCTCAGACTCTTTCAGTTCAGCTTTAATGCATCAGTGTTTTATCTGTAATAGGATTGTACAGTGATTCTGACTGCAACGACAAAGTCCATTTCGCTGTACTTAGAAGGAAACATGCAAGTGATAAAACCTGGATGAGCTTAAACTGAATCCTGACCTCAAATTGAACTTGCGAGATTGTATTTCTGACATGGCAAGGGAAGTTCACAGTCTGTTCGACATTCACATTTCTTCTTTGCAGTAAAAACAGGTAGACATTGTTCGGTTCTCAAAATCAATGAAAGATTGTTTTATGTGCGTTTCAATTACATGCAATGAAAAAGGAAAGGAAAAATAAAACATAACTTATAAAAGGTGCACTCAGTAGAGTGGAGATCTCTGTCAGGTGTGTCTGCAATGACCACTTGTATTGTCTGATTGAATGAATACAACCCAGAATTGGCTAACCCCCCATCTAGACATTAATCGTCTGTAAGGCATCGTAAAACATAATTAATTCAAACTCAAAAACAAGAGGTGATGTACACAGGCAATTGGCTCCAAGTCGTAGTGTAAGACACGTTATACCATCTTGCCAAAAACAAGATGAAACAAACCAAGCTGTCTGCCTGCATAGGAGGAGTAGTACTTGTAGTTCAGTCAGCTGTTAGCGGTGAGCTAAGCACTCCGTCCACAACAATAAAAGTGAGCAGCAGAGCAGCAGCTGAGAGGTACGCAGCAGTGCGTGTACTGCTGGTTCCGTTATAGCTCCTCACAGCCATTTCTTCTAATGAACCCAAACATTCAAAACCCACACAACTTTTACCAAACGTCTGCCGGATATCAACAATAAGTCCAAAAATATGGGCCCAGGTTTGTCTCACCATGCACACACACTAACAGACAAAACGTCACAATGAATCAGTTTTGTGTGACACTCGCAGCAGGGATAAAGACGCAGGCACAACACCACACTGCCGGAGTGACAGAGCCGACACTCCGTGTTTGTGTGAACACCTGTGTGTGCTATCGGTGTGCTCAGTCCTGTGGGGCCTGAATGAAAAGCAGGCGGAGGCTTCAATAAAAGAGGTTAATGGAGACGTGACCAGATGGAACAAACGGCGATATCACTGGCATCTCTCAGACTTTTGCTCGGAGAGAAGATTAGTCTGGAAAATACTGGAAGTGGCTCAGTCTGGGGCTGCAAAAAACGTATTCTTTCATCAATAGTTGTATCTATCAATGATTTTTAGCAATTTTTGAAGAAGTAGGCACTGAATATCTTATTTTTAGATCAGATATTTCCTGATTTGAACCATCATTTTTGCAAATGAAGACTTTAGAGATTTATATTTAGGAGATTTCTTGGTTAGCTGCTTGTGTTTGAGGTTAAACATTTGAACTAATAGACATCACCATTAAACTTCCCCAGTTCATTACTTACATTAAAACACTAGATTTTATGTTTAGATATCCTCATGAGGTATTATCTTATGGTAACTTTCGGTGCATTTGGAAGAAATCTATAGACACAAATAGACCAAGTAGTAAAATTAACAGATAAATATGTATTTTGGATGTTGTCTTTCCACTAGTCTAAAAGAAGACGTGTTATGGAAGCTAAATAGCCCAAAAATTCTGAAATGAAAAACATTTTTTTTAGAACTTCTACTGTAATTTGTATCAACACTGGTATGCAAACACTAGTATTTTCAAATAACACCAACCCCTAAGTAATTTACTTGAATAAATTAAACTAAGAAAAGCAGTAAATCTTTATTATAAGGAATAAGTGTTTAATGTTTTTTGAGGCTCTTTTTCTTCGACAAGAAGGATACTTGAGGTAATCTAGAAATATTTTGATATGAATGATGAGCATTCATTTCTGATGACATGCACAACAATTGTTGAGAGGTAAAGCAGAATACAGGCATTATGCACATGCTAATTTAACTAGCGACTTTAGTAAGTAGTAAATAAAAAGCAAGTAGCCAATTAAAAAGCAGTGTGCTCAAGAGACAAAGAAAGACAATTAGCCAATGAGAGTGAGAGTACAGGAGTGAGTGAGTGCATGAAGAGAAGCGGCTCTGAGCTTTTATTGCTCACGTGCACAGTCACACACACACACACACACACACACACACACACACACACACACACACACACACACACACACACACACACACACACACACACACACACAGCATCACCTCCGACCTCCAGCCTCAGCCAATGAAATTTTAATCAACAGTCTCTGATGGAGGAGAGCACTCAGACTCTCCTGCTGTGTAACTGCTCTCTATCCATCCTCTCTCTATTCTCTCCATCTTTTCATGCCTTTGAGCAGCCTCTTCCTTCCCTCCTCCTCCTCATCCTCCTCCTCCTCCTCCTCCTCCCTCCCTCCCTCACTTCTATAAACACCTCCTCCCTCCTCTCCTTTCTCTTCATTGCACACATTTCACTTCCTCCTTCCTCATTCACAAACCAAAAGGTCACCTGCTCCTCTTTCTCCTTCTCATTCACTTTTGTGTCTCTCACGTCCTTGCCTCTCACTTCACCTCTTTTCCTCTTCACTTCATCTCCTCTCATCTCCTCCTAAGCAGCGAAGCATCTCATCTGCGTGGTAAACTATAGAAACCATTTTACTGCCCAACAGCAAATCATTATTTCCTCAACTAATCTTGAAGATAAACATTCAAATCCAGCTGATAATTGTTAGAATTGACCCTGATTTGCAGTAATTACTTTTGTGTTACTGCTTTCATTTACACACTCATGGCTGCACACAGAATGACAAACCACAGTCAAATAAAAGAACAAGTCTCTTACTTGATTTAAAAAATGGAACCCAACTTGAGGGATTACAGTGGAGCATCTCAGTCAGTTTACAGTGTTTGCATTAGGGGGAACCAGAGGGTGGTTCTTCTTTGATGAAGCTGTGGGTCGGGACGATATTATCAGCTGTCACTGCTGTATAAAAACTGTGCTAAGCGGCTGCCGAGAGCTAACCACTGGAGCACGCTCAGTGGGAATCACATGCACGCACGGAAGCACCGAATCTTTGAAATAAGACGTTCTTATCAAAACCACCAAATGTTGAAGCTGGAGCTCAGTATTTGTACATTTGTGGAAACGTGAGACGAGTGATTTAAAACATTCTGGAAAAGCTTCAGAAAATGTGTCTGTGGACTGAAGTTGATGTGTCTTTTTTTCTTTGTCCTAAAAAAACCTAAATGTTACAACAGAGACATTTACCAGAAGACAATCACTCATCCTCTCACTCTCTTTCTCTTTCAATCACACACACACACACACACACACACACACACACACACACACACACACACACACACACACACACACACACACACACACACACACACACACACACACACACACAAACACACCATCTTTAACGGTTATTAAATACAAGGACATAAAATTAATTAACAGCTTAATCACTCACATGCATGAATACACATACACACACACACACACACACACATTCAAACTCACACAGAGCTCTAAAAGGACAAGGCAGGTACGGCATTTTAATTTGAGGAATAATTTAATACTGCTTAACCAGGCTTATGGCCATTCTCTCTCTCTCTCTCTTTTTCTATCTCCCTCTCTCTGTGTGTGCGTGTGTGTGTGTGTGTCCTTGCCATTTCATTAATTGGCCGAGATGGAGGGATTGAAATCTGTGGCAGAATCATCTGTTCCTCTGTCTGTTGTGTATTCTGTTAATAAAGCTACTCTCTCTCTCTCCCTCTCTCTCTGTCTGTGTCTGCAGGTCATTTGTTATGTCGGACGGCCTGTCCTCCACCATGAGGCATTTGTCCAGTCTGGAAAAAATGATGGGCTTGCTGTCCACACATCACATCCAGACAGTGCACACTCACAAACACACACACGTCTGACCTTAAATTCAGCTTGGACATCAGTGGGTTTTTATATAAACGTTTTAGATTCCTGTAGTTTTCACTTAAGAACTGACAGCGCAGTGCATCAAACAATATATGTTCTTTTTTACAATATCAAAAGCATTTTTTGCAATCATCTAATAACAAATAGTAGTAGATGATTTTTCTTAAAGAAATATTCACTGCAATGAAATATGTCCATTTACCATGCTCTTCTGTTTGACTAGTTTAATGTGATATAATTAATCCTCTCCTACGTTGTTGTTTATGATCTATTGTTTTTGCTGTGTCTCGTTTCAGTATTCTGCTGCAATGACTTTATTTCCCCACAGGGATCATTAAATCTCAGTCTCATCTAATTTGAAAATAAAGCGTGTGAATAAATCTCGTCAGTGTTTTTTCTTCTCATGTAAATACACTCTCTATCAGCCAAAGTGCATCTGGGATACTTGAAGCAACGAGTGCTTTTCACTCCGAGGGCTTTTGTACACTTTAATTTACACCACCAGTTTGAGAGCCACAAAGTAAAACTGAACGTTAAACGCTTGACTTTAGGAGAACCATTGACTCTGAAACTTAAATGTGAGTAAATGTGAGAGGTAAAGAGACACTTCTGCCAAGTGGTTTGGTAAAAGCTTTTTACAGTTCCTGATCAAGGACAAAGAAGGACAAGAACATAAACTACTTGATGATGACGTTCAACTCGGATGAAACGCATCTCATGGAACTGCCTTGTAATTCACAAACTCATTCAATTCATTCACATTTTACAGGCTGTGGATTCTCCACAAGGGGAATCTGTTCTGTCAGACCAGGTCCACATATGCCAACTTGCACCACATATTAGAAGGTGAATGAGTTAAACAAACACAGGACTTTCAAACAGGAGGCCGGTGTTTGTGTCCCAAAGTGTTGCTGTAATTTCCTCAGTTTACAAACTTATTTTAAGCTCAACCATGATGTGTTTTTCGGGGCCTAACTAAGTGGTTTTGTTGCCTAAACCTAGCATTAAACTTGTTTCCATGGTTCCCTTATATTGTAACGTGCCACCACCACATAATGCGCTGTTAAGAGGTCATGGCTATTTCACGTATTTCTGTGAAATCCCATTGGTTTTTCCTTACAGTGCACTTATTAATTAAGAAACCAAAGCTTTAAGCCACATTTTATTGGTGAATATACTAAAAAAAGTACATGAGTGGGTTTCCATACTATCAGATTTCAGTTTGTATTCAGTTTGACATTTTTGTATTAATTTACTTGGAATCATTAATTTTGAGAATGAAGAAGTGATGTGGTATCATCACAATACAGGTTCCCCGAAAGTGGCTTAATACCTTTTTGGGAATTATTGCCCAGACGTGATGCATTAAAAAACAGGCAAGAGCCAACTGTCATACAAGGTTTGTCCATCACAAGACAGGCGTGAACCTAAAGAACAATATCAAGGGTTGGTAATGCAAAACTGCCTATTCACAATTACCATATTCAATTTAGCTGTATTAAAGCATGAAAGATATAGTTTCTAGATATTTTCTCATCACAACTCCTATTAAATTACATGATAGTAAAAACATTTTTGCTGGCCCTTCACATATTGCTTAATAAAAACGTGTTCGTCTCCTCATCCAGTATGGCTCGATTTAAAAACTTCATGGCCTGTTGTGATTAAGCAGTGGTTAAAACTGCCACCCACAATGCACATCTCCTAAAATAATAAACAAAAAGAAGACAATGGTAGAAGAATGCTTTTTGGTATGCATCTCTTGGGGAAGGTCTTTTCATATTCTCAGCCATAACAACTTACAATTTGATATTGTAAATACTTAATGTTTTCATAATTTAGTAACAGTAAAAAATAGAAATGTTCTTTAAAGTTGAGACTTGTTTGCTGGCTTTAACAAATACGCTACTGCGTCAAGGTTTGGCAAGTGAAAGATGCATGAAACAACATCACATTATCAACGTCATAAATCAAATGACTCCATGATATGTAAAATGATTGCCAGTGCTGCTATTACCACTGAGAATCAACACACCAAGCATCTCTACGCAGCTTTAGGACCAAGGAAACTGTTTTGTACTGCTTCTAACGGTTAAGAACACAGGAGCTAGTACATGTTAGCTGTATGCTACCTGCCTAGCATGAAATGACAGATCTGTAATATGATTTATACCCCAGGGTTCATAGAGTCATTAGGGCTGCGCATTGAACTGATGCCCAAACCACTGAACCACAGCATCCAAAACTATTTTTTTCTCTGAATGTATCAGAAGAACGAATGGAGAGAATCTACTACCTGGCTCTTTCATTTTTTTATGTGCAAACTAAAAATATCTTCCACTGACTCTGCCTGCCGCAACATCTCTCTAAGGGAAAGAACAATAATGCAACAGAGAGAGTTGGAGAGGTGAAGTGTTTCTGTGTGAGTGAAACAGAGAGCAGCATACTGTATGTATGACTTAGCAGTTGTGTCTTGTGTTATATCTTGTTTGTACCTGTGCTGATGATTTGTTGAATTTCAGGTTCATTTTGATGATTTGTCAAATTTGATTTTGACAAGAACATTATTGGACTGAAGCTTTCAGTGGACGTTGTTTTTGGGTATCACCAGCTGCCTACAATAAAATGTATCCATAACTGTAAAGGATCTTGTGATTTTGGTGTGGTGGTTCTGTCCATCTGTGTAAAAGTTATATCTTAATGTAAAGAGCAACTGTAAATACCATTAGTTAATTGGATGGATGGATGGATACATAAGGCCAACCTTTAGTCATACAACTCAACAAAAGCAAAAAATTGACAATACATATGATACCCGTATCCCATTAAACACCTGAGATCAAAATGTCACGATACCTCTAACATCACAATTCATTCACATGTGTCGCTACTGAGGTGACAAAGGAATCACTGAAGTGTTCTGTGAAGCTAATCAGTCAGTCAACATGTTTTCTTTTCCCAGACAAAGAGCCTATTCACGCTGAAGTCTGAACCCTCCTTCTTGTTCCTCTTCCTCCAACACAATTTGTATTAGATCAGGAGTCACGCCAATTAGAGAACCAATCTGTCTGAAATGCTGTTATCATGAGAGACCACTGCATACGGTCTCGGCAACACCAGCGTTAATGATTAAAAGCTGAATTTCTGAGCAAAAATTAATTTGTTTCAATTGTGATTGGCGGATTTACCGGCGGAGATAAAGCCAATTTGAGCTTTCGCATAGAGTTCAACTGCACTGACCTCTGAGGAGATCGAAAACCAGAGAGTCAGAAATGATGAAAGATGTTATATTATCTGCGTCTCAACTTCCAATTTCACATAACCGTGCCATGTCCTGCCCAACAGAAGAGTCATAGCAAGGCCTTCAGTCAAGTGTCGGATAGTACAAATAAATTCTCTTGAATTGACCGTATTAACTAAATGTACAGTTAGCAACCAAGCGCACATTGGGTCAATGAGTCAACAAGTTTCCTGCACCACCTATTTGAGTTGCAGCATTAATTATACTGTGTATGGTCCAGATCAGTAGACTAGGGAATGAGTCCTGAACCTTGTCCTATAGGCCCAACGTTCAGAAAACGAACCAGAGTTTAATCAAACCGTATTAAACAATACAGGTCATAAAATTGAAGCCATGACAACCAGGGACGTTCTGGGACCAGATTCAGCCCTGACTTTGCAGAGAAAGGCCTTTTATGCAAGTGCCTAGAGGGTGCAAGCTGTAACTTTTTTGGCAGTCATTTTATTACTTATACAGTTTCTGTGGTATAAAGAGAACCTGCTGATGCTGAAGACCTTCACTTTAGGATGTCTTGCTGATACCTGCCTCGTCAGTTTCTGAGCACTCTACCACTGTACTGAATCAAAAAAGAAAAAAAGCCAGCCAGGCTTCATAACTCAGCCCTAATCTCATATTGGGAGGGTCTGCTCATATCCCCCCTCAATTAAAATTATTAGATTGGCCAAGTCTGACAGGCAGCATTTCAATCTTTGCTGTCTGGCCCATGCCCCAGCCGATAAAGTAACTACAGACATCGGAAATCAAAAACTAAAAACTCTATGACCAACCGGCCGTTTTTCGGCCAGGAATGAATCAGCCATTCAGAAGGCTTCCCAATGGCGAGTCTGCCCCCTAAAGATAACCTTGATGGAATCCCTTCGAACACATAGAACATTTTCTGACCAGGTCATTTCATGTCAACAGGAACATTTTCCTTTAGATCAAGAATGAAATCCTTTTTTTACTTGTGTTGGGACTGACATGGCCAATTTCACCTCTGCAAGTCTGTTCATCTTTGTCATTTGATATAAGACCCCCAAGGGCAGAGTCTGTGGCATTTTTTTAAAGATGAAAGGACATTCGGTCATAGCTGCAGTCAGGTGCGTAAAAGTTAATCAAGAAGGCGATTTGATGGTTCCGTAGAGAGCTTCTGCTTTCATAAAAAATAATGTCAAACTTTATTATTCAGTCTGACATACTGACTTTCCCAGGTGACTCTTTGAACCGTTATTAGTCTTGTACTCAAAATGTCCAGTCAGTCACGTGTTTCCACCTCATATATTACAGATATGACTATATTTGATTGACACCATATTTATTGTATAGTTGTTCAGTTTGTCTACATGCTGATCAGAATGACAGTTACAAGTAGATCAGGACAATATTGACAAAAACAGGCGTAACTCTGTCTAAAACTAATAACCTCATATCTTTCTCTCTCACACACACACACATGCACACACACACACATACACTAACCTCCCCTATCAGGCCTCTCTGCTCTCTCTCCCTTCCTAATTGACCATGAAAGTACCCCATAAATCGAGTTACTGCATTGTGCCTGTCTAGTCATATAAAAGTGCTTTAATGGTTTTGCTAGGAGCTCTGTTGGGAACATTAGGCAGAACTCTCCACATTCATTAGCCCATTAGCCTGTTTCAATATTGACACTGTCTCATTTGTCCCCTCCCCTGTCTGTCAGGGCCGAGACACTCTGGGACCAGGTCTGAATTCTGCCTTCTGGCTCTGCTTTGGTACAGGATCAATTCCGCACTGCTACATCGTTTGTTAAATGGTTCACCATATCGCTTTGGGAAATGTTCTTGAAGCTGAATATTGGTGAAGCACAAAATGAAAAGCAGAGATATTTTGTTTGTAGTAGCCTGTAGTTAGATTACGCTTTATCCATAATCATCTAAAGGTTTTAAATGTCTAATGTCTCCTAAATGTCATCGATACTTCCATTGATCTACAGACGGATAAACAGACATGATGGAAAGATAAATGTTTCCCTCGTTGTGTGTTAGTCCCAGATAAATTTTACAGAGTTTTATTGACCGTATCTAGCAAGTCACACATCAGCTGGTTTACTACAGCGATATGAATCCAACGTAAATAGATTTGCTGCCATCTAATCGCAATAAACAGATAAATGGATGCTGAAATGACTGCTGTATGATGCAGGTTTGTAGAAAGTCTGAATTCATGTTCTGTTAGGTCTGTCGACAACACAACAAGCAAGCAACTGTTAAATTAGCTATGCTGACATTGTAGCTGCTGCATCAACACTTATAATAACGTCATGTATGCATAAATGCAACAGCGACGTTATTGTTTATACTAGAGACAGACTATGGTATACACATATACATTTATAAACGTAGAGTTTCGACAGGTCTCTTTTAAATGACAAGTAACTATCATAGGGCTCTGGATGCACAGAGACGGCTACAATATTTCTTACCTTCAGGACGTCAGTGACGACAGGAGGACATGTCAACGCCGATAGGCTTTATTGACGCGGCGTCACGCAATTTTCTCACTCGAGTTAAAATATTTAAACTTGTAGGATTTGGATTAATTTGGCTGAGCCTTGTTAAACATTGAGATTTTTCACTTTACGTAAAAGTGAATCCTGCCCATTTCACCAAGAAATATATTTCAAAAGCCAAATGTCTATTCAGAGAAACGAAACACAACTACATTGAAAATTGAGGGTAGTTAGGGTTCAAGCGCTTAAAACCACAGAAAAATAATATTCAATAGTGCAGGATTGCTTATTCTACTAATGAAGGCAGATATCAAGGCTGGTATGTTTAACTCCATTAAAGCTGAATTACTGACTCACAACAGTGCCTCGTAAAATCTCTTCCCATATAAAAAGTCAAAGCTCAGAGAATAAAGCTGCTGCATTAGTCTTTTCTTTAATGTACATATACAGTATGAAAATAATATTCTCAGAGGAAATTATCATTATTGCAGCACATACTGTGCGTACATCATATAAACACATTTGAAAACATTAACAGAGAAAATATAATCTAATTTCTGTATCTACCAGCCCCACTGAACAACACAGCACTGAACCCAATGAACCTGCTGAAGTAGAACATTATGTTAATGCTGAGATATGAGACCGCAATTCTGCCAACTAGCCAGGAGAGGAGATAGCATGCATGTGAATGTGGGTGCACACACACAGACACACACACACACACACACACACACACACACACACACACACACACACACACACACACACACACACACACACACACACACACACACACACACACACACTCTTCACACTCACACATTATATCTTCCATCCAAATCCACAGGGGGTTTCTGGCTTTATTTAGGAGTATGAAAGACATACCGCGGCGTGTGCATGGCAGCTGGTCCAATCATGATAAGTATGCAAATTCAACATTTGATTACTTTTATACTTGTGCTTTGTGGGCTGAGGTGAGTTTTACTTCAGTATCAGCTGCTGTCAGCAGGTAGCACCGCTTTCAATCCTTTGAATCCGGAAAATGCTGATATTACTGCTGCATTTTCTACAGCGTGGGACAATATGACAACCCATCTATAACTCTGTGTGTGTGTGTGTGTGAGATAAAGTAGAAGCCTGTTTAAGGTCAGTCAAGCTGTGTCGAGCATGGCCTTTACCGCTCCGCCCCCTCCTGTGGAGGATCCTGCAGGGTGGTCCACATTGCGTGACCGAGTTCACGGGCATTTTTTTTATGTGTCGTGTCGGTGTCACGGAAAAGAACTGAAAGCATCAGTCTTTGCCACCTGAGACCTGCAGATGCTGTCAGAGGGCAGGAACCAGTGTACATGAATACCAAAGTCTTACAGTATAACCCTAATTCTATGAACCTACCGCCCTGCTGCTCCCAGAGATGCTGACTTTGAGGATGCCAGGTTCAAGTACAGAAGCTATTTATGCTACTGGTGCTCCACTTGTGCTCTTTCCAGAGGCAGGAGGAACTGCTTTTTAGAAAAATGAACCAATGTGAAACACTGGATTTACAGTAAGTTCATTTGGGACAGAACCAAATGACTAATATCAAATTATCTATTTTCTGTTCCTATAAAAGGCATCAGTTCAGCCAAGACAAGACAATAGATACAATAGACCTACTGTAAATCCTCTCATTAAATCTAGTATTTAAATAATGGCAATAGCGAGGACATTGAAAATAAAAAAACAAGCCCAGTTGCTACAAAAAGTCAGGTAACAAACATTGAGAGGGACACCAGATTTACATCTACTAGATCACATGGTTGGAATCAACAACAAATCAAGGGTGGCTGGTTTCCGTTTGTAGTCCCATTAGTATTGACTGTCTCAAAGTCTGTTCGTGGCTCTACACAAAGACAAGCTAAATAAAAAAAAATATGAAAGCAAGGACAACAAAGTTGAATGCTTTTTTTAAAAGTTTTTTTTAATGGTGGTGCTACGGGAGAGATCACACTTTGGAAAGGCTTTAACCTCTGGGGAGCATGACATTGTCTTTAAATTTCAAGGGAATTCAGTTCTTAGTATTAGATATTGTCATGGACCAACCAAGAAGGATATTTTCACATACACATAACAAATTATGGCATTAGATGAAAAGGTTAGGAGGTCGAAAAATAATTAGGGATAATCCTCTGAGGACCATGAATGTTCACAGCACCTTCTAGAAGTTAATAGCATTGCTGCCATTGGGTCAAATTTAAATGTCCCATCGTTAATGTAGGCATAGAGCCAATGCAGCAGAGCACAACGACGTCAAGGATTTCTAACCTGTAGTTAGTGACTTAAATGAATGAATCACGAAGTAAATAAGTAAAGAAAACATGTTATTAATATTTCTTTTCCAGGTTTTACATACTTCCTGTATCCAACCCCCCCACACCGGCAGAGAGCTCATTAGCTCACCCAGCAGTCCCTCGATGAACTGTCGCTCATCGGCCATTTCTCATTCGGTTAAATGAGGTTATTGTTGGTGACGCTCGTTTAGTTTAAATGGCTGCTACTCTCAACAACAAGCTTGATTTTTATCACCCACACATCAGTCTGAACGCTAACAGACACCACAAGCTGTTAAATGATGTTCTGCATGATGATGGTGTTTATATATGATGTCAGCGCCATGGTGCTCCGTGTGTGTGTGTGTGTGTGTGTGTGTGTGTGTGTGTGTGTGTGTGTGTGTGTGTGTGTGTGTGTGTGTGTGTGTGTGTGTGTGTGTGTGTGTGAGAACAGACTGCATAGCACACATGCTGACTTTTACCCCCTGATGTATTCCTGGTATATTGCTGACAGCCTGCAGTCTGAAGAATACATTCATTTAATGATTGCTGGGTTTATGTGTATGTGTGTGTGTTATTGTGTGTTATTGTGTGTGTGTGTGTGTCAGCAGTTGGCCAGTGTGCAAACAACAGCCTCCCCGCTGCTCTCTGGAGTCGGTGGATCCATGCGTGGAGGTCACAGCACCAAAAATTTGCCAGACTTTCATGATCATATATTTTATCGAGAACAGATGGAGCAGAATAAATTGAACAAACGCGGCAGATAGATACATTAAAATAATAATACCACATCTGTTTACCTTCAACCATGGGCTTGACCCAACTGATTTAAACGATTAATTTTGTCAAGTAGAGGAAGTGAGAATATGGAATATTGTGGAGTGTCCTGTGTGTCTGGCAGCGTTGAGCAATGTAAAAATGAACAGGAAATATCTATACAAATTAAAATACCACAACAGATAACAGATTATTCTTACCTATAAGCCATCTGAGTATGAGGTTGTGTTCAAATCCACAAAATAGAATTGCTATTTTTGTGGTTTGTGGTTTTATTACCTAAAACTAAATTCCTTTGAAGACAGAAGTTTATTTTGAAAATACACTTTGCTTGTAGCTAGTGGAAACTGACACGCCATAGAGTGTCATAGGGCCAATGACCAAGCGTCGATATTTGACAAGTTGGGAGTGAGAATTTGTTGGCTCTAAAAAAATAAGGGTTTTCTTTGTGATCCGGTATGTCTCTATGGGTACAGAACAGATTTCTACAGGTAATATGATACTAAAGTCTAGTCTCATTGATAGACCTGTGAGTTTAAAGATTTATCAGACGCCATACTGCACTGCTATTAATTCATAACTCATTTTTATTTAGGACACTTTAGATTGTACGCTCACACATGCATGGATTGATCAAAGTTGCATGTTGTGGCGACAATCTTATTTTGCTGAAGTTGACCCCAACGCAGAGGGCTTTAGCAAAAGAAGGAGGAGGCTGTATTCTGTACTTTTTATTTTATTTTATTTTGGACAATATTGTCAGCCTGAACTTGGGGCAGAGTTGTAAAGCTGCAGATATAACACTAAAATGGACATTGAACGTGGACACACACAGTTCTGTGCGGCTGACTGCATACACAGATTTGTTCACACATTTTTTTGACACTTACACTCTGCGTGTTACTTCCCCTCATAAAACTCTTTGGGGTGCAAGCTCTCCCTCTTTGCAGACCCCTTGAAGCCACGTTAATGTGTGACCGAACAAGTAAACCGGTGCAGCTAAAAATGGTTTTGAATTTGGGCAATAAGCTAAAAATAATTCTAAAAATAAAGCAGTATGTCAGATATGTAAAAGCATTGATGTAGTTCACTCTGTACTGTCAGTTACCAAAGCATAAAAGCTAAAAGTGCTATAAAAAGACATCATCAGTGTTTGTCTTTGTAGAGCGTCCTGACCGTGTGTGATCATGAAGAAAAAAAGATACGTCAAAAACTCTGAGTAACCCAGAAACAAAAATACAAAGGGTTGGGATAAAACTAGATAAAGACATCTCCTGTTCATTTCTGTAAAATTTGGTTTCAATTCAGTCCTTAAGAAATGTCGCGTGTTTATCCGTGTGTGTGTGTGTGTGTGTGAGTGTGTGTGTGTGTGTTTGTGTGTAATCTAATCATGATATGGAGATTACCATTAAATCGTCCGGCACGGATTACACTCCCTTTCACCGAGCTGATTCAAAGGCCGCACTTATAAACGGGGGTTAACAGCTTGTTATAAGACGCTCGATTGTGTGTGTGTGTGTGTGTGTGTGCGTTTGTGTGTCCCGTGTGCCAAGCTAATCTTCATCGCTCGGAGCGACGAGAGGGCCAAAGAAAGGCAGCCGGCACGGCGAACAACGCCAGACGTGACGAGAGACGAGAGGAGATGGGGCGGAACAACAGACACAAACACAAAAACACACACACACACACACACACACAAGGACACACACGCTCAGAAAATGATAGAGTCGGACGCACTCACCCAGCAATCACAGCGCAGAAGTAGTTGATCGTCACCTTTCCCCTGTGCAAGGTCACATTCCTACGTTACAATGTGTGTGTGTGTGTGTGTGTGTGTGTGTGTGTGTGTGTGTGTGTGTGTGTGTGTGTGTGTGTGTGTGTGTGTGTGTACGTCTCTGTGTGAACACATAACACCACACTATAGAGAGTATCTCTGATGCTGTAGAGAAACTGACTCTCCACAGCATGCGGCCCTTGATAAGGACTGAAACACTCTTTAGGCCCTTGGTCCAAATAAAGTTGACTTTCAGTCAGATTCCATAAAAAAAAAATGCATGCAAATGTCCTGGGGAGATATGCACCAATCAGACTCTTTCCCCCCCGGTAGCGATACCTGTGATTAAGGGAATATCAGGCTTGACTTAATCATCACTTTACTAACCTTGTAAAATAAAAATAGAAAATAAACTACATAAAAATTTACTGAATTGTTATTTATCAAAATAGTTGTATCTGATACCAGATCGGCCCATAGTCAACGGTACATGATCCAGCTATTTGGGTCAGTGACTCCGATATCAGTATCCACACATCTCTTGTCTTGGCAACAGTTCAGGAGGATTTCCGTCGTTGTCAGGCAGGCTCAAAGTCACAAAAAAACAACTTTTTTAGGATGCTTATTGCATCTGTCCATGTACCGTCTCCTCTGCAGACTCATGTCCAGAACCGTTGATTCTTGCATACAGCTGTGCTTTCATCTTTTTGGGAGAAGCACTCCAACCCTGTTTATTTAATTACAACAAGCCTGACTGTTACTATTTATGAGCTTGATCCTCACTTGATCCTAAACAGGTTCATAACCTCCAGCCAAAGATCCAATGGAAACCGACACCGAAAGTGTTTTTTGCTGTGATAGCTTGCTGAAGCTTTTCCTGCACTGAGCTAACAAAGATAGTTTGCAGAGGACCTGCCGATTAGTATCAGTGGCAGAGTCAACAGCACTGCTGTCCGGCCGACTGTTTACAGAGAGAGAGGAGCTTTAAATCAACACTTGAGCCAAGTTGAGATGTCTCGGGTTTACAGCCCAGCTGGAAATCAGAGATGAATCTTAAAGGCAAGACTGCATCTCACCACGAGCCACCACGTATCACAGAGACAGTTTTTCTGGAGGCATAACAAAACCTCAAAGCCAAAACCCTCTCTTGTTCCATATTTCTGTTTGTGCATATTTTAACCACTTTATGCAAAGCTGTCTCTTATTTTCACTCCAGCAAACCACATCTGTGCACACATCTGTGTCCTGACTCCAGTACAGGGCTTCATTAGACAACATCACCTGGCGGACACATGCTGCTTGTATAGATGCTCAACAACAGAGGAATACATGATTTCAGCTCACCTTTCACACATAGTTGCATGTTGATAAATAAAAGATAAAAAATGGTACATGCTAATGTAGTGACCCTTTCTGTTGATAAGAGTTACAATGGCAGCTCTGCCATGAGAAACAATGGAACGACCAAACAAAACGTTTTTTTACAAAACCGGCGACATGTTTGGTGTCGGACTGTAAAAGCATCTGACACGTTCTAAGAACTCAACAAGTGTATTATGTGTAACAGTTGCTCAGACAACATGTAGAGCGGAGATATAAAATAAAAAATAAAAGGTCATGTGTAAAGTGGCCTACTCACATAAACCACTTAGTTTATTGTTTCCTGCTAATGCTTGTTGTCAGGGATACCGTTGAACAATATGCCAGGTTTAGGGTTTGATTACATTTGACCTTGTTAGCCTTGACTTTATACAGATGGTGTCTCTGTTGCTCATATAGGAGCATAGTGATGCATTACTGGGGTCACTGCCCCGGCAAAAAAAAAATAGTCCTATAATTATTGATCGACAATCTTTTTTTTTTTGATCTGTAAAAGAGTTTGTGCAACAAAAAAATAAAATCACAGAAAAGCACCATTTTTAATGCTTTGCTAGAGATGTGCTCATGAGCGCTTTTGAAGTAATTTTGCATGAAAAAGCATGAACAACTACTAATCAACTTAATAAATATTAGTTGACTAAGACCAAAACCACTGATTAGTCAACTAATCAACTGAGAGGGGGCAGCCTAATTAGAAGGTGTTTTACTTCTGATGGCAGGGTTAACGTTTCCTTTATCTCTGTACTCGACACACAGAGATCAACATTAAATCTTTCTTCTCAACTTACTGTGGGTAAAAAAACCAAGATTTTCCCAAAATGGTGGACTGTACATTTAAGATGCTTTGACGGCAAAGAAGGCTGTGCTTGTATATAAATACTGAAGTTACTGTGCAAAATCTCTGTAGCAGATCAGAAAATAAAACTCTTTTCAGTCTTTTCCCTTTAAATTGAGAAACACAGACACACAGTCCTGTTTGTGTCACTTTAGAGGACATTATATTGACATACATTCATTTCCTGGAGACTTGCCCTAACCCTTCCCATAACCACTACCAGGGTAAACCTAACCATACCCTGACCTTAAACCCTGCTTTCACCCTAAAAGGTAATGATCCCCCACAATGTGACTGTGTAAAAAGATGCATATGTCCCCACAACGTTAGGAAAAGACACACACACACACACACACACACACACACACACACACACACATACACACTGCTTGAGGTGCAACACTGATCATAAATAAATGCAAAACGAGTGAAGTCATCACTTATACACACACACACACACACACAGTCCCAACTGCCTTTGTTTCATGAACACACAAAGAGTCACGCATGCTCACACTACACAATGACCTCATCCCTCACATTGTCCCTCCTCCACCCCTTCACACACACACACACACACACACACACACACACACACACACACACACACACACACACACACACACACACACACACACACCCACACACATACAGACAGAGAGGGTCAACCCATTAAGACACAGCAGCAGCTGATCCCTCCCTTTATGTTGCACTCGTTTAAATTCATTCATGTCATTGTCTGTTACAGACTTCATATAAATTGAACAAAGGGAAGCAGATCATATCAGGGTTATTAATTGAGCTATTATATTCTGCACAGTAACATTTAATCACCAATACGATATAAATCTATTCAGGAAAATCAGCGTGTGCATGTGTGTGAATATCATTGTGTTGTTTCGGATCAACATGAGCTAAAAACTGCTTTTCTAAAAACACACTTATAGGAGGAAACAAATAAAATAAAAATTCAGATTTAAACGAATAAATGAAACAACCTTCTTAATCACACTGATTAATTCAAGATATATCAACTGTTCAGACATCCTGGTCACAACCATTTTATATGAACCTGACCACATAAATATAATATAAGCTAATTAGTTTGATGCCAACACTACTCAGACATATCTTGGTATGGTCAAAGCTTTTGTTTTCTGCTCAGACCACTGTCTTCAGAAGGAAACGGAATTAAGGAAGCTGAAAAAGTGTTTCTTGGTAAACGAATCTGCTGACTGTTTTTAACTCCTTTTGCTTTTGTCAGTGATATTGATTGTGTTTTACCAGGAGTGATTTTGCCTGTTTGATTTTGTATTATTATGTGTACCCGTGTTGGGACTTAATAACGGGACTTAACCAGTTAAATTAAGGCTAAAGAGAGAGAGAAAAAATAAGCTTTATGCTGCTTTATATAGGTTTGATAATACATACATATATACTGTATGTGAGGGTGTAACACAAGCAGGCTTAAAGGTTCAGACCGCAAAGAGAAAACATGTGTCCCTTATTAGTTCTCTTAACAACCACTAATGTGACTTCATACACTCTTAGGTGAATAATGAAATCCGACATGATCCGACTATGTCTGTAAGGTGTTGTTGCATCATGAGCCTCCACAACGGCTTTACTGCTCTTTATTCTTCCGAGATGCTAAACTTCGAAATGATACTCCCTTGATATTAAGCAGGTCAAGTGTGGAATCATTCATTAACCGTTTGTGTGATGTTAAATTAACAAACACATTTAGCAGAAAATATGACTATGAAGGTTCATCTTGTACATGAAAAAAAGAACCTTCAGTACATGCATAACATGGAGTCAATGTGGAGCCCTCAGAAGGATAGATGTACAAGATTGAGTGTGTGTGCGTGTGTGTCTGTGAGTGTATGCATGACTCCAGGGAGGCCTTGGCTGTCACACCTTTTTTTTCTTTACACCAGGGTTTCTCTCCCTCTCTCTTCTTTATCTCCAGAGGTCTTTGTATTTTGAGGAAGCCACTGATCTCATTGGCCTTGTTCGAAAGCAAAGCGGGTGGACATATGAGTCATACATGCCTCTGTGTGTGTGTGTGTGTGTGTGTGTGTGTGTGTGTGTGTGTGTGTGTGTGTGTGTGTGTGTGTGTGTGTGTGTGTGTGTGTGTGTGTGTGTGTGTGTGTGTGTGTGTGTGTGTGTGTGTGTGTGAGTGAGTGTGTGTGTTGCCAGACCAGCCCTCTCTGCGTTACAAAGTTGTCTTGGGGGTAAAAGAGAAACACCCTCTCTTCTTCTCCACTTTGCTGTGTCCTGCAGTTCACCCTTAAATAATTCAAATGTCTCCCCTCTCCCCCCGATACACACACACAGACACACACACACACACACACACACATCATGTCCACAATTGGCATCAAAGTGAAGTTTCATCCAGCCGAAAACTGGAGCCCATGTCCACATTCAATGTGCATTAATCTGAATCCGTCTTTTTGTCGTTGCTCTGGGCTCCCTGCTGGTCTCTCTGTGACACACTGGTCTCCTGTTGTTATGTAGACTGGGGGACAATACATGCAACAAATTTAACAAATCATGCAAAAAAAAGGGCAGCAACTATTATCCGTCATCTTCATTATTGCTTAATCTGACAATTGCTCTATTCACAGATTGATTGTTTTGTACACAAAATAAGTAATCACATTACCTTCCATGAACCAAGGCATTGTTTTATCCAACAGTCAGTCCATAATTCATATGAAGTGAACAATCAGAGAATGTTTGACATTTGAATCTTAAAAGACTTACTCTCAGTTGAGTGTTGCTTTAAAAACACTGATTAGATTTTCACAGATGTCCAACCCTAACACCTCTAACTCTCCCTGCAGCGGCTGCAATCCCTGCAAACTGAATGCCAGCTCATCTGGCCGCACAATCAAGGTGCCTTCTTTAATGTGCAATCAATGGTATCATTTCTAGTTTTACGCTTCTCCACCTAGGACGTATAAAAGTATAAGAGTCGCTCCAGGGCCTCGAGGCAGCGGCCCAGAATCTAGCCTCGGTTAACAGGTAGCATTTATGACCCCCTCGATCTAATCACTATACCTTTTATTTGTGCAATCATCTGGCAATAAAAACGTCAGAAAGATACAGTGCGTTAATAACAACACATGTAGTGTTTGATTGGCTTCACTGCCGGGTGAAAGGAGAGAGAGAGAGGCAGCAGAATGGAGTTTTAAACTTCTTGAACATAAAGCAGTTTTGGCCAGGTTTATGGAAAAATAATATTTAGTATTTTAGACTGTGGACACTTATGTTGCAACAGTTATAATCATTTCCCGAGATGAATATGGAAGAAATGAGTCTGGTGCCTTGTGTACTAGCTGCTATAACAAATCAAAATGATCAATATCGTCCTTGAATTGGCTCATTGCGGATCAAATCGGTATTGAGCGAATACACACAGTCTTTCTTTACTTTGCGTTTTTCTTCATGCCTGTTTACAAGTACATATAGACAGGGAGCACATTTATCCACACACACACGCACAAACACACACGCACACACACTGCAGGCCTTGTCTATTCCCTCAGGTATTGCTGACAACATTGTGGATTAAAATAGCTGACGACCCACATATCCCAGTATAGCAGGCATGGCACTGCTGGGCCAGACACCTCTAGCACATTTGTCCACATACAGCAGCACACAGCTGGCCTTATTTAGAGATACTTGCAGAACATGCAATTATCACAAATGTTTGAAATATGGTGACCTGATGAGCCACAACTCAAATATTCAATATGAATCAATATTGGCTGGTATTGGGATATTAGTGAATAGGACATAAAGTCTAGAAGAAAAGATTTCATAGATAGTAATTAGATAGGAGTAGTACTTTCTTTTCAGTAACACATCATGAAATAAAACTGAATGAGCCAATCAGTCTTCTTTGAGTTCCAAACTTACTGTAAGTCTCAGCCAAAACACTGAGTCAGATCACTTAAAGCAGCAGCAGGAAACACATTAGAGGAAATGACATGATGTGAACTCAGCTAGTGACTCAGACATTTAACATTTCAGGCCCTGCAGCTGTTTTTCATTTTGATATCCAGTGATCAGATCAGGTGGATCCAGCCAATGAGAGCTGGAGGAAACATGAAAGCAAAACGTGACACTGGCGGGAGCCAATGAAGCGGAGGTTAGCTATTAAATACAAAAGAATGCTGAGCTCACCAACACAACGTTTGCTTTTAGGCTAAGTATGTGAAGAGTTTGAAGGAAAGACAGGTGGAGGGAGAGCGAGCTTGTGTTCAACATTTCAAACACGTGCTATTGCAATGACATCAAAAACAGCTGGTGAAAGGTTGAATGTGTTCAGTGTTCTTTTGGTCTGTGTTTTATTTCCTTAATTCTAATAAGATAAGATAAGATAAGATAATCCTTTATTAGTCCCGCAGCGGGGAAATTAAAAGTGACCTGTAGTTATATTTTCATATGGAGCAGCTTTGAACTCTAACAAATGGATTGAATGTATTAACTTTCATATTAAACATTTTGCAAGACCATTCTTTTTTGTATCTAAATCCAGTATTGTTAACATCCATTGCAAGCAGTATTCTCTGCCTTGGCTGCAAAACGTGGTTATGCTACAATTACCTATAGATCTGTGGATAAGTGTGACAAATAAGACTGAATATAAGAAGTAGACGTAGTCCCAGAGACGTCACCCATTGGTTTGTGGACTACAGTTTTGAAGTCTTGACATTTCGGCCATCACCATCTTGGTTTTTGGCAACCAGAATTGACACAAGAGGATGGAGCAAAGTATAACCGAACCCTAGTGGGCTCAGTTTTAAGGCAACCAAAATTACAAATAACAATAACTTTCATGAAGTGAAAACACACGGGGAAAGGGTTAAAGTTATAAGAAGAAAACATGGTGAACTCCCAGACTTGACAGCATTGTGGTCGCGACATGTCAATCACAAGGTAGCAAAGCCATAAAACATACCCTGCTTTATGGTCTATTTGACTCTAAATGGACCTAAATGGTTCTGTTTTTCAGAACCAGAGGTTGATACCTGGTGTGACACCATCGGTAGTAATGTGAATGCGTCTTTGTGTAAAAAAAACAGGGACCCACTCATAGAAAAGCAGCTCCATAGCGCGAATGAGGTCCAAAACTCCTTGAAGCAAAATCATAATGCTACAGTATACACTGATATTGTAAACAATAGTGTGCTTCCAACTTTCTAGTAACAGTTTGGAGAAGAATTTCCTGTCAACATATCTAGCTTTGCATAACTCTTTTGACTCTCAGTTCTCTGTCGTTGCATTTCTACCTCTGTCTCTCTGAGACAAAGAACTGCGTCGGCAGACTCGTAAAGAAAAACAGGACAAATTCCCAAGGTCATCCTCCTCCACTGCATATGACCCATTTACTGTGTCCCCACTCTGCACACACACACACACACACACACACACACACACACACACACACACACACACACACACACACACACACACACACACACACACACACACACACACACACACACACACACACACACACACACACACACAGACCAACCATGCATGCATAAAGGCGCACTGGAACGCTGGCACGCTCCACCTTACTGCAACTCGGTCTCTTGTCCTGTCTCAACACACACACACACACACACACACACACACACACACACACACACACACACACACACACACACACACACACACACACTCAAACTCACACGCAAACGCAAACACAAGCACACAGAAACAATGTGACATCCCCAATGAAACTCTTAAGCTGGAGCTGGTTCTATACAGACACACTTTGACTGACTCTTAGCCAAAGTTCATCGTTAACTGTGTCTTTACAGTTTATAATAATTCCATGTTTAAAACATTAAGTAGCAATACGCAGTGTATGCTTGGGGGTGGGGCTACCTTCTGATTGACAGGTAGCTACCACGTCGTTGTTCGGTCTGGTAGTTTTCTGTCTGAAAACCTTAACCCTTTAAGTGTTTTTTTTTTTTTAAAGTTAATTGTGAAATTTTGGTTGCCCTCAAATGTCTTAGTCAGCATTCTGTAGTATTTAGCTCCACCCTCCACCCTGGTGTCATCTTCCTTTTTTTTGGAAAGGAAGATGGCATTGGCCACAATACCAAGCTAAATTCAGAACGGCAGTCTACAAATCAATGGGTGACTCCGTCCACTATTTATAAACAGTCTATTACTTTTCATAATCCCATTAGCTCAATTGGGATTCATACAGAGTCTTATTAATATTGTGATATTGATTTCAGCCATATCTCCCAACCATCCCATGTTCATCACTTGCACAAAAAGTAGGACTAACTTAAAAATAATTCTGGAAAACAAAAAGCATGCAGAGTTCTTGACCTCCCATGCTTTAAATAATGTCATAAGCTCCATTTAAAGGAGGCAGGTCCAAGCTGCTCGGCTCTGTTCACACAGGAGCAGACGTTGTGCCTTTGCAAACAATTTCAAAAGGCACAAGTTTGGCACAATTACAATGTGAAGTTACAAAGACATTATTCTGGGAACCTTTAAGAACTTAGGGGAAGCAGCGCCATTGTTTCTTTCTGTTCTCATTGTTCGCTACACAACACGTTTTCATCTTGTAGTCAGGTCTCAGAAGGTGATATTGGTCGTTATTCAGATAGCCTGTGGACAGGGCGGGGAACTTATTAGGATAAAAATATGTCTGACTTACTGAAGACTTTCTGAAGATCAAAAAGAAAGGTCTAATTTAATGTGACGCACTGGTCTACTATATCTTTGTGAAACCAGCGAGAAATGTTGTGTGTGTGTGTGTGTGTGTGTGTGTGTGTGTGTGTGTGTGTGTGTGTATCCTGCATGCTGTACTGTGCCAACTGTAGCCAAGATAGCTCACACACACACACACACACACACACACACACACACACACACACACACACACACACACACACACACACACACACATACACTCACTTCCTCTGCCACTGTCAACATCCTCTGTATGAATGATGTCATTACCAAAACACACACATACACCCAGCCACACACAGTGTACATGAGAGTGGCCTGGTGGCTGTTGGTTCAGCACAGGAGCTCAGAACTAAAAGAGACAGGAAGAGAGTGTATTTCTGACCAGATGTGCAGATATTAAACTAATTTGAAAAAAGTCTTCAAATAAGAATATGAATCATGTGTTCATTAACTATAGCTTTGGGAGGATTCTCAGGATATCACAACATTATGAAAAAAGCTGCATTTCAATGCTGCTGGTATTTGTTATTTTAACGATTTATTTTTTCTTCCTCTGGCCAAACGCATCATGAAATTGCCAGCCTCTCGTCTTTATTCTTAACTTTTGGGGAATTCTGACAACATTCTAGTCTGGCAGTAATAAGAGAAAAAAAGAAGGCAGGTCTTATAATGTTATTGTTTATTTGTAGAATGTGTTCAGCCTTTATTGCATCTTCTCTTTGCTGAAACATCAACTTTTCCACTGCAGACCAGAGCAAAACTTTTTTGCTCGATTTTTCAAAATTGATACCCTTTTCATTCAGTGTTTTGTAATGTGCAAATTCAAAATGCGCATAAACAAAAGGATGGCAGTGAGGATGGGAGGGAGGAGAAAAGATAGACAGACAGAGAGAGAGAACTGGGTGAGTAGAGAAGGGGGGGGTTGGTTGGATGAATGCCAGGTCACCAGGCTTTATCCCTGAGCCAATCGGTCCGCAAACACTGGCTCAGCAGGATGTAGAGACACAAACGCACACACAACACAACACACCTTTGTGTGTGTGTGTGTGTGTGTGTCAACACAGCTCAGCCTGTGATCACCAAGAGGATTCCTCTTAATAACAAAAGAATGAAATCAAACACTGTTCTGCTGTGAAATAACTTCCAGAACTGACCAGTAAATCCAGTCTCTTAACAGAAGACAGAGGAGTTTAAAATAAAATAAAAAAACATATACACACATAGTCAAAAATCCTTGAAAGTATGCTCCTCGTTTGGTCCTCATATATAGAATATATGCAACGAAAAACTCAAATAGCTTTCCTCTTAAATAGGTGTCTCGGTATTTCAACTGAATGGAAAAGTGCCAAAATGATGCATTAACCTACA
This sequence comes from Anoplopoma fimbria, assembly GCF_027596085.1. Classification (NCBI taxonomy): domain Eukaryota; kingdom Metazoa; phylum Chordata; class Actinopteri; order Perciformes; family Anoplopomatidae; genus Anoplopoma; species Anoplopoma fimbria. The sequence continues at coordinate 669,764 of NC_072464.1, read as the reverse complement.
GTTGATGAAAGATGGCTTCTCTAAGTGCACTGTGACACACGGCACAACTCCTTATTCACACCTAACGCATAATGGATGATGATGAAGTGACCATTCGAACTCAGTCACTCATCAGACGGGAAGTTAGCACTCCTTATTCAGAAGGAAGTTTTCAAAGATACCAGTTCAGTCTTGGCTACCACCACATATATACCAATAATTTAAAGACTTGATCATGTAATTGAATGTTACCAAGCAATAAGTAACTATAATCTTTTTTAATGTAATCTGGGCTATTCAAAGTTATTCATTTGTTGTAATCTGATTATTTTATCCTGATTACATTTAATCACTTACTACTAAACCCTGTATATGTCCAGCTGACAAACAGCCCTGAAGTTGTTGAGCTGTGACAGCAGTCTTCCCCTGCTAACAGTCTGTGCTAAGCTATAGGCTAAACATCCACCTCCACCAAAGACACAGAGATTAAAACTGATATCAGTTATCTCATCTGACAGCCGGTAAAACAGCAACCAAGCACATTTCCTTCAATGTTACTTCTCCCTTCATACAGACAAACTACACAGTGGCTGATATCCTCAGTGGATGAATGGGTAAATCTCCTTGTAAACTGTAGTAATCGGGCTCTGTGGTGGGTAGCGCTGGAGAGTTGCCCTCCAAAAAAAAATAAAAAATTACAAACACACACTCATCTTGAAAGATCAGGGCTATGGCTTTCACAGTATAAGCTCTCCCATCGCGAGTGCAGTTCATTTGTTCTGCTTTCCTGCTGCGGTAGTCTGACTGCTCACTTTCTTATCTAATCTCTGCCACCGTAGACTGAGTGCCTTATTCACTTACTGAATTATGGGTTCCATGGGCGAGTGTGTGTGTGTGTGTGTGTGTGTGTGTGTGTGTGTGTGTGTGTGTGTGTGTGTGTGTGTGTGTGTGTGTGTGTTTTGTTTTACTCAAGTGATTTCAAATTACGAGGAGAAGACAATAACTGTGTGTGTGTTTGGAATAAAGATAAAAAAGAAAATGAATGAATGCAGTGATTAGAGCGGCTCATATTGAGGAGAATATTGGCAGCAGCTTCCACACTGTAGGAAGTGAAGGCGCATGTTTGTGACTAAAGGGTTCCGTTTTTACAGATCGGACTTCTTTTACAGCTTCAAATGTTTTTTATTTCTTTCCTGGGTTTGTGGTAGTCACTGGACATGTATGTCAGAGTTATTACCATTAAAATGCTAAAAGAATGCCTTATAATGTTTTTAGAAATCATATTTTAAGACTCCCATCCATCCATTTCCTGTAAAGCTTGTCCTGTTCAGAGTCACAGTGGGCAAGAGGCAGGTCACACTGAACAGGTCGCCTGTCAATCACGGTGCTGACATAATGACAGACTAGAGTTTCTGCTAATCGACCCTAGCCTGGTGGGTTCAGTTCATAAATGAAACCACAAGCAGCTGCGAGGTAAAAACCATGTCAGCCTCCTGGTTGCAATTCCAAGTTGTTGTTTTTTGGATCATTTCTGACAGCTACATTACATCCCACTTGCGAAAAAAGAATGACAAAAGTGTCAAACCTGTAAAACTATTACTGCAAAAACCATTATTTCTGACACTTACATCCAAATAAAATCTGATATTATTAACACTTGAATCAGCTAAGGAACAATGCATCCGGTCTCACTTGTTAACGAACCTCTACTTACACGATGCAGCAATAAATCATTAGAATCGGACTATTGGAAGCTTTGGCACTAGATGAAGAGTCAGAGTATCACAAAAGTAATTTATCCTTAAAGGAACATGGGGGTCTGGATCAAATTTCATAGCAATCCATGTCGAGGTTGTTAGGATATTTCACTATGGACCAAAGCGTTGGACATCGCAGGCGTCAGAATTGTCAACTGTGCATCAGAGTCAACGAGGCCAAATGTTTTTACATGATACGAGAAGTCATTACATTTAAAAGCTGGAACCAGCATATTGCAATTTTAACAAGATGAGTTAAAATTGAAATAATTTGTTGAACAGAGTTGTTCTTTTAATAAATCAGCGAATTGTTCCAGCACTAGAAATATATTGTGATATTGCCCCACAATAACTAAAGTAGTGAAAGTTGATATTGAGGAAATATCATGAATTGAGTTTTAAGTTTCATTTCAAAAAAGTTTATTTTCTGACATTTGGATTATGTAATCAGCCACTACATTCCCTTCTTCTCTTCTCTCTCTCTCTCTCTCTCTCTCTCATTGTCTTCCTCTGTGTCGCTCTCTCACTTCTCTGTCGTCTCTTTCCTCCTTTTCTCTCCATTCCTTTGTTTCTCCCTCCACTTCCTCTTTTTTTTGTCTGCCATGACTGTGAGGAAGCAGCTGTGCGCCACAGACAATTACATAACTGTGTGTGTGCGTGTCTGTGGTAACGCAGGAAGGATGGCCAGAGAGACAAGAAGAAGATGGAGTGAAGAAAGGTCTTCCTGACTATCTTTCACCTGCATGTATGCATCTTACCTCGTGTTTTGTGTCTACTGGTGTTCTCTTTCTCCCTCATTCTTTCCTCCACTTATTCACTCACCACCCCCCCATCCTTCCCTCCGTCCTTCCCTCCGTCCCTACATAAAGAGTTACTGGACTGTGAAATGTGAAAAACTGCAGCACGCATGGCAATTCATTATCTTGTCAAACTTCCGAAGGCCAGCTTCAAACCACGGGGAGAGAGAGAGAAAAGAGTGAGAGACACAAAGAGAAGCCAGTTCATGCAGTGGTCCTTGCAGTGGCTTAACAGGTTACCAATGATAAGAAAGGAAAAGGAAACAATGGACTCAGTACACGAGAAGCTGCACAGCCTGCTGAGCATCTTATGACTGGTATGATCGACACCTTGATCCATCTATAGGTGTGAGTAGGACTGAGTCTCATTTTTAATGTTTAAATACAAACAATCGAGTCAACGAGAACCCAATACACTGCTCTGACAAGAGATTTCAGTCCAAACAGGATCCTAAATGAGCTTTGTCATGAATATTGTAAATCGGCTGCAGCATTTTTTTTAATAATTGCTTTTAACATCACTTTGCAATAAACTGTGGTGATATGTATCCCAAAATGGCCATAAAATGGAAAATGTTAGTGTTAAAAGTCACTTATGCAGCCCAGTCACCATGAAAACATGTTGGCATTGTAAGTTATTTTATGTCAAACACATGACTTTCACCCAGGAGACAGCTGTGTGTCCCATGTGAAAGCAAAAAAACCCGTTAACTTTACGCTACGTAACATTGTGAGGCTTGTCACGAAATGTCTGGCAACAGGGTTGTTTAGTAATAACAATTATAAATAATAAAATCATAATTATTATCATAATCATAATAATAAACAAGTATACCCAATGATAGAAAACAAGCCCTTTAAAAATGTTTAAGCGTAACCTATATGGCATTTTTTTCCTCCCAGGCTCAACAAGCTCCATAAGTCAAATGCTCAGGATGAGTTGTTGTGTTATTGATGGCTCAGCTTTGACACAGGATCGTGTTAGAAATAGTTAACAGGGATCAGAAATGATGGTGGTTGTCAGGGAAATACACAACCTGAGAGTGAGCTCTGCCTGAGGGTAACATTTTGCTTGTATTTGACCTTTCTGGATTGGATGTTTTAATGTGGAAAAACCAGCATCGACTGGTGAAATTTGTGCACGTTTCTTTTGCAGAAACACAACGAGGATCGGACAGAAGAGCATGCAATGGTGGAATCTGCAGAAGGCACAACACTGCCAGCATGCACTCTTGAGAAAGATGCAGGGCTGTAGGTTGCAGGCCTGTCAGGCCTAATGGAGACGCTGTATATCTGTAACACCGAGTCGCTTGGTCTCGCATAGTGCTGTAACGACGCCACTGCAAATAAATCAATCAGCCTGAAAGGAACTACAGACACGCAGAGCATACAAACCGAGCGACAAGATGAGACAGCGACTGTGAGAGAATCAGCACCGTGCATGCAGTGTCCATTTACTGTATAGCATGAGTCTGTAAATGCAGATCTTTATTCAGAAGAAACCCATAAATCCTAAACCTCTGCTTCAGTTTCCATCTCCGTCAACCCTTTTGTTGTCACTGTCTATTTTCCCCTCTAACTCATCAGACTTTGGCATGGCTCTGCTTTGACATAAATGGATTATATCTAATTGGGAAGTCTGGGTTTTTCCATTTATCCTTGGACACTCCACACAAACACACACACAAATCCCTAAAGCCCATCACATCATTCCAGACCTGCAAAGACGAGGCAATTATATGCAGAACATGGGCTCATACTGTCAGAGGCAACAAGGCTGATAGACAGGTGAGAAAGAGTGAGAGCAAGAGAGAGAGAGAGAGACATAGAGATGAACAAGAGAGAGAGAGAGTGTGTGTGTTTTCCACATGTTTAGCCATGATGCAAAGCAGCTGATAAAAGCAGCCAGTACAAGGAAACAAAGACCAGGAGCGTGATGCAGGGACAGACAGGGAAGATAAATGACACACACAAATCTGGTTGTTTGTTTGTGTGTATGTGTGTGTGTGCGTGTGTGTGTTTGACCGAGTGTGTGTCTGTGTGTGTCTGTTTCTCCGTCCGTCTGACAGCAAACGGCCAATTACTGTCGAAAGTGGCGGGATGAGTCCTGCCAGACCATAGCTTTCCATTAGTGCATGCCAGCCGAGCGTGTGTGTGTGTGTGTGTGTGTGTGTGTGTGTGTGTGTGTGTGTGTGTGTGTGTGTGTGTGTGTGTGTGTGTGTGTGTGTGTGAGAGATGGAGTGAATAAGGGGATAGAGGGAGACAGAAGGAATAAGAGTGGAAAAGATGTGGGTGTGCCATGGTCTCAGTGTGTTTGTCTCACTCCTTTCTCTGAAATTGTTCCCACTAGTGCAGATAAAATTGACCAAATACATCTTTTCGTATCAGTTGTGGCTTTCCATCCAGCATTTTCCACTCTGAAAAAGCTGAGCTTGTAGCAAAGAAATACTCTCTGGAGCATATAAAAACTCACGTAGTAGTTTCTACGAGTAAGATGGAGATTGACAAATACGATGGGAAATGTCCAAAAAGCAGAAATGATATATATGATGGTAGGATGAGAAAATTGACGTCAGTTTGGCCTCTGTGCGTTCAATATAGACACAGCATGCTGTTAGCATAGCTTAGCACAGAGACTGGAAGCGAGTGAAAACTGCTACCTTCCAACAAGGGAAGGGTATGAATATTGGTCTTCTATCAGCTCGTCTGTACCTGTTGCATCTTGTTTGCGAGCAAGCAGCAGCCACAAGTACCTCCAAGAGTCACCTGGGTTCGGTTAGCCCAGCTGTTGTTGTTCATAGAGCTATATAAGTAACAGCCATTGTTAGCCCTTTGCTCCTTAACCCTGAGCAGACTTAATTCATTGTTGGGGCAAAGTAAGTCCACATCAAGCAGATGGACACACTTGATACTAAGCTATTAGCTATTAGCAAAAAGTCGCCATCTTACTTGTCTAGCAGGCCTGAAGCAACGTTAGCATTCATTAGCAGATGTGTTTCTGTCTATATGCTGAATGTAGAAGCAATCTATTCTCAACTAATGCCTGATAAGAACACAAATGAGCATTAAAAAAAGTCGGCTCCAAGTTGTTGCCAACAACTAATAGTAATCCGAATGAACAACAAACTATGAGACGGCCCTAATGTCATCTTAGCTACTCACGCAAAACAGGTGCCGTCATTGACTTTTGCCATTACCCCCAAATTTCAACCAATACCTTAGAGCAGTGCTTCTCAAATGGGGGTACGTGAAGGCACTCCAGGGGGTACGTGAGATTTAAAAAATATATATTTAAATTAGCATCCATTCAAAAATCCTTTAAAAATAGTTATTTAATAAATATTCAATAAAATATAAGTGTAAGTTCATAAACTGAATTCAATGCAACAATGCAATCTTCAGTGTTGACAGTTTAATAAATCAGACACTGATGGCAGAGCGCTGTGTATTAC